>NC_045738.1:2129500-2149375 GCF_008692095.1 Etheostoma spectabile | reverse complement strand
CACACACACACACACACACACACACACACACACACCTCCCATCTAATCTTCTGAGCTCCCGGAGTTCCTGGCCATGGGCCATTAGAATGGACTAACTGAGTAGGAAAGGAAAAGGAGAGAGAGAGCTAAGGAGGAAAGGGAGGGAGAGAGTGGCCAGCAGGCAGAGAAAGAGAGAGAGAGAGAGAGAGAGAGAGAGAGAGAGAGAGATGACAAACAGAAGGGAGGCAGAGAAAAGGCAGGAGACATGGAGACAGTGAGAGGGAGAGCACTTGTCTTTGGGAAATGGAAATCCTTTACAATCTAAAGTGGTTTCCTCTCCCTTCCTTGCTCCATCCTGTGCTCTGTGCCCTCTCCCTCCCCCAGAGCTCCCACACTGCTAACTAGAAAACTGTCAGTGTATTTAACATTGAGCCCACTACAAAGCTGTGGATTTTACAAAGAAAATCTTTATATTTTCTCAGAGAACAAAGCACAGTGGCAGAATGTAACTAAGTACCTTTACTCAAGTACCGTACTTGAGTACAATTTTGAGGTACTTGTACTTTCCTTGATTATTCATTTTATGCTTTATACTTCTCCACTACATCTCAGAGGGAAATACTGTACTTTACTTTACTTTACTATATTTATGTTTGCATTAGTTACATTGTATATTTTGATAACAAGTTTCTACTTTGACTTAAATAAAAGATCTAGATACTTCTTCCTCTGCTGACAAAGCAAAAATGTTGCTTTCTTTGTTCATTGAAATGGCAATGCATTAAACAGTATATTATGAGGAAAGTGTTGCATAGGGCTGACAAATTAGTGTATCTTTGCACCATATATTCATATATTGTTCCAGAGAGAAATATTAACTTTTTAGGGTAAAAGAAGCAAAGAAGCCTCGAGACGCTTGTGGGGTTTTCCAAAGCTGAGGAATCGTGAAAAGTCAGAACATTTTACACAATTTAGAAATGATTTAGATCAAGACCACCATAGAAATCAATAATATATCCCTGCAGACAGCAACGGAACATGATTTTATTTATTCATTTTGTCTTTGTCTCTCACGCTCTCTGTACTCTTTCCTCTCTGCAAAATCTTACTGAAAAGAGGATGTCTGCTAAATCATCACTTTCAAGGGGTCCCCTTCCTTTTCTGACAGCCACAAGTTATTTTTAACCCCACCCTCACCCTCCCTGTGCCTCCTCCCATCCATCCCTTCCTTCCTTTCCAAGAGAACTCTCTGTGCCAATTTGTACTCCCTTAGTTACGCTAAGCACTTATCTTGTCCCCACTGAATGCCTCTGCAATCAAACCAACACTCATCTGGTTGTAAGGCATTCTAATGGCCGCCTGATAATGAAACTCCTTCATTGTGAGTTAACATGATGTCTACATCACAAGCAGCGAAACTGCTGATGTGGGCCAGAGCCCGTAGAAATCGCCTATGCTGCTGCAGCTGCTGCATTAAATAATACGCATAAATCTACAGCTGAAGATATCAGTTTGCATTTTGAAACACTCTCTGTAATATTAAGTATTCATAAAGGCCTTGTCTGGATATACTCCAAACTAGGCCTTTATGTCACTACTATTTACATGCAAACGCACTGACTCTTTACTTTTTACAAAAAATTCCCTGATTTATACGGGTTTTTTTTACCTGGATTTTATGTACTAATGAAAGTTGTGTCTCTTGTACCAGATGACAAGACAGAAAAACGTTGTGTGTGTGTTCCAAACATTTTTCAAGTAAATTGTTGTTTCTTTTTTTGCTCTATTGATTTATTTATTTTTGATCTGATTTTCGACATTTGTAAAAAAACGTATGCCCATACACATAGTACCTCGTCTCTTTAGAAAGGGCAAATCTCCCAGGGGCACAGTCAGTGTTCAGAACTCTTTTACCTTTTGTCCTTGTATATCTTTAGATAATCTATATTTGACCAATTTTCTTTTTTGAACACATGATTTAAGTGCACACATAAAACAGCCCATGCTTGCAGCTGCACGCTATCCCAGGTGATTCTTCAAGCTACAAATACAAACTTTTGCTCTGTATTGATTGTTAGTTCACCCACGATAGCAAATAAAATGTGACCTGATGGGATTAAATTAGGCTGTTACCTTGCTGCATGAGTCTGAAGTCATTAACTGATGTTGCAAAGCATCTAATGACTATTAAATCACAGTCCTTAAGTCATATCTTTACTTTTATAATTTTCATTGAACTTTTTTTTTTATCTGATTTTGGACAAGAGCTAGGAAACATGTCTGCTTAAACGTACGTGTACACACCTTTCCAGTCTTTCCATTTATTACATATTTGAAAAAAGCTAAATAATTGGCTCAAAATGTTACACAAACAAGAGTCAAGTGTATCTGTTCGGGCCTATTTTCAGCTGCAGATTAATACCCATTTGTTGCTGTAGTCTAGTGAGTGTTGATGTGTTTTAATAGTTTTTGGACAGAGAGGAAATTGCTATATCAGGCTTTGCCTACCCAGGCAATACTCGTTATTAGAATAGTCTCTCCATGGGATTTGTTAACAATAAGAAAAAATAAGATTTTTATTTTTTTTTATTTTTTTTTATTAAAGTGACACTTTGCTTGCCCTCACCTCTGCTTGCATTTTTCTACTTTCAGTGACTGGAAATGTGGCCCTTAGCTAAAGCTAATTAGCAGCAAGATGGCTCCCTTCTTCATGGACAACAAACTTCTTCAGAAGGTTGCGAACCAATTGAAAACCAAAATAAACAAGCTAGAAGTGAATGTGGAAGTGAATGGGCCTTGTGGGAATAACACCACATAACCCAGACGAAACAGTGGACAACTGTATGCTAACACACATTTAATTAGCACCAACAAGACTACAAAGAAACGGGAGGGCTGTGCACCAGGTAATAAATCTACAAATAATAGTCCTCCCTCGCACTCTCTTGGTGCAAAGTTTAAGAGTAAATCATTTTCCTGGGAAATGGGAGGACAAGCATCGGGCAGAGCACAGCAGCCTGAGATTTGTGATACGGCTGGTCTGCATTATCATCCAGGCAGAGCGCCTCTTCAACCCCTGTAGTTGGTAGGGAACATCTGTGGACTGCTGCAAAAGGAAGAACTAGCAACAAAACAACTCCCCACAGCTAGTTTGCAACAGATATGCTCTACTGCTGCAAGACCCTGGATCTCCGTCTGATGAACTGGATTATGACTTACCATCACACAGCAGGGGTAAGGACTGAGAGGAACTCAAAAAGCAAAAGTCCACAGGAAAATATGTAGTAAAAAAAGGAATGTACTCTGACTTGGCAAACCAATGTTTCCTCTAGAAGTTTTTTCAGCAGCTGGGGGAAAGGGTTAACATTAATTAGGGTTGAAAATTAGTGGGGGTGCACTAGTCTAGTAGATACACTGCTGGCCAGAAACAGCAGGTCCCATACGAACAGGTTCAGTTGGAATAGTTGGAAAAAGTTGTCAACAGCAGCATCACCTAAAGAATATTGTACAATGCGTTGGTGTTTGCAATGGTTAAAAGCATCAGGGGCCCTATCTTGCACCCGGCCGGCACAGTGTAAAGTCCGACGCAAGTGTCTTTGCGTGTTTAAGACCAACGTAATTGTTAATTTCCCGTCCAGCGCCCACGTGCTATCTTAAGGAAGCGGGAAGTGATTGCGCCATTGACCAACAAAAACCTGGTCTTAAGTCAATAACGCAGCATTTCATTGTTATTTTAACAACAAATTAGTAAAATGTGCCTAGGCTTATGCACAGCACGTGTACACTATTCTTGTTACACACACACACACACACACACACACACACACACACACACACACACACACACACACACACACACACACACACACACACACAGGGAAGTGCAGCAGCACAAACATGCAAAATATTAAAAAGACTACAGATAAAAATATGACGGTGCAAATTCGCCTACGTAATAGCAGTGCGCCAAGGTATAAACGCGCCTGTCTTTTAAAGGGAATGAGAGATAACACTCTGATTGGTTGATTGCATGTTACACCCAAAACACACCTATGAATTAATGAAGACACTAAGTACAACCCTTTTCAACCATTTGCCCGGCGCACGAACGCTTTTGTCCACCGTCAAACTAGCAAAAGTGGATTTGGACACGCCCTAAACGCACCTGCACCATGCACTTCACGCCGAGCGCTTACATCATTAAAATAGGGCCCCAAATGTGTTACAATTATAGTCCAGGATATTGTGTCCTTTCTCTCACACAAATAGTTCTATTTCAGTTTTTGGATCATAATAATGGTCAGAGTCCATTCAGTTTACAGATATCACACATAATGAGCAATACATGCCATATTTTACAATGTGCATCTCAGATCACATTTTCACTTACTACGACCGCTACTTTGTCATTACAACACTGTATACAAGCATTCCTTCTGGCTTTATACTTAAATATGAGCAGGCTAGTCCATATTGTGAACAAATTAAACACTTTGGAACTTAAAAGGAAACATAACTAAATGGTGATATCAAGTAAAGTCAACGTTTGCTTTCTTTTGGGCCAAAGTAAGAAAACCTTAGCTTCACAAGCCTAAACTGAAGCAACTTGAACTCTATGCAAATGTGAGTTTTAAACAGTAAGTGAATACAAAGTGTCACGTGAATATCAGAGGGCTGCCACTCCAACCTTCTAAAGCGGAAACACGGCAAAGAAAATCCTGCATATCGTGGCAGCACACCCAACTGTGAAACGGGACTTTATTGATCTGCTGAACACAGTCAGCTCTCTGAATGCTGAGGTGTCCATCAGTGTCCCTCCACCACCAGTCAGAAGAGGTGTTGAGATTGCATGTACCATCCATTCAGTGCATTTTAATAACAATTTTAACTTTTTCTGGGACAGCAGACAGCATTTTAATGACAGATAGACTTTTCCTTAGCAAGTGAGGAGTAAAGCTGTTCACCCCCAACCTATTTTACTTCCTGCGTCACCCTGTTGCCCTCTGCCAAGGACACAAGACATGAAGACTCTAAACAGCATGGCAGAGATCCACCTCAGCCCCCAGCTGAGAAGAGCTTTGACCACGGGACACTCAGAGCTAGGACGAGGAATCTCAACCCCCCTCTACCCTCCCACCCAATACTAACACCTTTAAGGATCCATCTCCTTTACCACTCCATACCACCGTTCTCTCAACTCAACTTTTCACCCCTTTCCCCCTCTTCCCCCTGTTGGAGTTCACTGACCAGATCCAAATGTACCCACCTCCCTTCTCCCAATATTCCACCCTGGCTTCCCCCCTCCATAGTTTTGACACAATCTCCAAAGGTAAAACACCAGGCATCTCAGGCCCCTCCACCGGCAACAACCTCTGTCCGTGGGTAGTAGAGTTGTTCCAATATCTACATAAAAAGAAATCAATTAAACAGATTTGTTCCATTTCTTCCGCTGCAGTGTAACCTTTATTCTTATATCTTATACCTGTCTTAATCTATTTTAGCACTTTTATTTTTTATTCTCTTCAACAAATGTTTCAATTGTTTTTAATTGCTATTTCATGCTTTATGTAAATCACCTTGAATTCCCCTGAAATGTCCTATGTAAATACACTTGCCTAGAATATCACCACTTTAAAGCAAATTAAGGTTGGTTTTGGTTTAATTTGTAAGCGTGCTGATGTGATCTTAAATAAAACAGATGTCATTTTCCATGTGTAAATTATACTAAAAAAGAAGCATGATTGTACAGCATAGCATAATTGGCAAACATAATACTCATGAGCTGGAGCTCTCTACTGAATCCGTTTTTTTTAAACTCCATTTCAAGTAAGAGCAATAAAAATAATGAATGAATCGAGAAAAGGAAAGAGTAACGGATAATTATCACTAGGTTTATAGAATATTCTGCCTTCCCTCCGGCTGTGCTGTAATGATGTCAGGACAGGCATTTCAATATGCTTTTAGAGCTCAAAGCAATATTTGATTATGTGATGCCAAAGCAGATTTGACTAGCCAGTTAGAAAGATCCAAGAAATAACTAAAGTAAAACAGTTTTCAGGGGACATTCAACACAGTTCGGATCATTATTATGTTTAAAAAGGTAGGACTGTAATCATTTACTCAAAATATCTTCTCTGAAGTCATCACAGCAGATGAAATCTTAGAATTTGCATGAACGTCTCTGCGACGTTCATGCGAATTCTAAGACTCAATCAGACTGACTTTTCCTTCACTCATGTTATTGAAGCTGATGTGCTGATTAAAGGCCATTTATGCCGTTGTCCTAAACCATGTCAGTGTCCTTTGAGTACAACCCTGACAGATGAGAAGCAATCATACCGAATACAAGCTCTTGTGTGCCTCTTCAAAAGCAGACAACTACAATCATATTGATTAATGCTTTGTTCAGACCACTCCAACAATCAAGCAGACCCTCATCAGAACACATTCGAGTGAGCCTCTTTCACCACAGAGACTATTTGAAACACATTGTGGCTATTGTGTGGCATTCTCTATTTTGACTTGGCCAATGCCAACAATTCCAACATCTTGCTTTGAAAAGCTGCTTAACTCTGACTATCATTAGGGTGCAAACCTGAACTCAACATCATGGAATGAAACCAAATAGAAGGTACTCTAGCAGTGCATCATTTAGCTAGATTAAAGGATAAAATGGTTATTATGGGAGTCAATACTGTTGTTATGTATACAATAACATTACACACCCTTAGACTACCACAGAAGTAAACTCACAATTCTGAGGCAAACAGAAGGACCTTGTGCAACAGCACGCGCAGCACGATTGCAGTACTTTGTTTTAATTTAAAGTCACACTGTCTGTTGACAGACATTTTAGCTCACTGGTAAAACATTTAGGCATTGATTAATTGGGGATGCAAAAAAGTACTACAGTAAGGAAAATATACAAAAAAAACTGACTGGTCTGCCTGTAAGCCGCCGAGCTAGTCAGTTCTCAACTGATGTTTTCCTGACTGAAATCTCATATCAGCGTTTGTGAAGTCAATTATGACTTTGCAAGTCACACACATAACCAGACTGGATAAAGCCTATAGATTCTCACTCACCTTTGCATTGGTTGGTGTTCTTGTCCAGGATGGCCTTTGTTGACACAATCTTCCCATATCTGTAAAAACAACAATGAAATATTTTGATTAGTTGTTGTATCATTTTTTGCTATTTTTAACATCTGGAGCAATATTGGTTGTTGTTTGAGTGTTATGGATGGGGCATTGCTCTAGGGTAGTGGTGGCAATGTCTGTCGTGGTCATTCTGTCAGTCCACCACTTTAAATGTTCGGCAGAGATTTATGTTCCCCACAGGTGACCAAATACCTGCCAAACTAATACAATTTCCCATCAGCCTTTGAATTTGTGTTAAGTGCTAATTAGCAAATCTAAACATGCTAACAAGCTAAACTGAGATGGTGAATTTGATACACATTCTTGCTACTAATCAGTTTGTTAGCATTATCATAGTGAGCACGTTGACATGTTAGCATTAGCATTTAGCTCAAAGCACCACTTAAAACCTGTTAACATCCACGGGGTCGCCGGCAACGTACCTTACATTAGTTCTGACATGTTACATAATAAGTATTTAAACACAAAAGATCTAAACTTTTGTCAATATGGACATGCTGTACATCATTCGGTTGGTAGAATTGTCTGCAATTCAATAATTAAGTTCATTTTACTGAAATCATAAGCACCAAAGCGAGATCAGCTGTAACTGATGTCGTGGAGTCTCTTGCAGACACCCCAATAAACTGTTTTATGAACAGACTTTGTTCATATTAATTTTATTTTTTCCTTTTGGATTCAAACTTTGTGTTTACAGTTGCACGTGGTGTCGAAATTCAAGACATGTTACCTCCTCTGAGACAATATGTTCAGGTAAAACTGCAAAGAAGTTTCCACAAAGTTTGAATCCAAAAGGATAAAGTAAAATTTAAATGAACAAAGGCTGTTCATAAAACAGTTTCTCGGGGTAGAGTCTCTGCAATCATCATATTTTCTATCTATGCTCCTATCCATCCATTCTGTCCTTATCGGTTTCAAATCTCACCCGTAGGCCAGACAGTACTGTCTCATAAATGATGGTAATAACTAGACATCGGTACGGCACCCAATCCAATCCTGCTTGGAGGGCCTATAAGAGAGACAAACTTCACACCTCTTTCCATCTGTTCTCTGTGCCAACTTTTAATGTCTGTCCGTTTCAATACTTTACTGTCTGTCTTCTGTTTGAACCTGTGCCTCTCTCTTTGTCTTTTTCCCCTTGTATCACTCTTTTATTCTTCAGCAGCTGTTCTCAGAGAGAAGTTAATACTGTTTCTTATCAGCCCAGTCTTTCAGTCCTCCTGGAAGGAGAGGGGGGGGGGGACTCAGACCAGAAAGCTTGGATCGCTGAGATCAGCCTGGATCACTGCCTAGCTCTGTGGATGAGACTTTTTAATTAATGTTTTAACACTGCTGCACAATGACAGACTGGCTGACTGACTATCAAACAGATTGACAGACTGGCTAGCTGATGGCCACAGGTGAGGGATGGAAGCATATTCCTTCTTCCCTTTCACAGAAAAAGAGGGAGACAACTAGGAGGGAGACAGGAAGGATAGAGAAACCAAGAGAAGATACAGTGTGGGAGGTTACAAGCTGAGAGGGTGAATAAAGTGAAGGGAGGAGGAGAGAGACACTCGGAGGAATGAGAAAGAGATGAGGAGAGGGAGAGCAGTCAGTCAAAAGATAAATAAAAAGACACTGAAGGCGAGGAGGAAGCGAGGTATTCAGGGAGCGATAGGGAGATAGTAAGAGGTGTTTAATAAAGAAGAGATCATTTAGTTGTCACCATCAGGAGAGTCTCTGTCAGCCAACTGCTTTTGTCAGTAAGAAAAAGTGAACACTCGCTTGACAGCTTCACATCAAACTCTATTGGGACAGGAGACTTCAGAAATAACGACAGACAAAAGGCTTTAAAGGCCGCTATCACACATAACACAATAGCTGAGCAGCTTATGATATTGAAATTGGGAGAGAGAAAAATCACTGTTTTTTTTCAGACAATGCATAATTTCACAGATTTCTTCTGCAATTTGAGATATTTTTAGGGTTTTTACAAACCCACCGATTGTGTCAGGCTAAAACCAAATCTGATGTTTGTCTCAGTGTTTTTTTACAAAGTCATGGCTAATGGTAAACAAGATCTTTAGCCTGCAATTTGGGGAGTGATCCAACACTGAAAAAACAAGGCGGGTCTAATCGCCCACACACATATGCAAAGACAAACACACATGCAGACGCACACGCGAGGCAACATCGCAGATCAAAAACACCAAAGCGGTAATCACACACATTACACACAC
Source organism: Etheostoma spectabile (assembly GCF_008692095.1). NCBI lineage: Eukaryota > Metazoa > Chordata > Actinopteri > Perciformes > Percidae > Etheostoma > Etheostoma spectabile. The sequence continues at coordinate 2,140,014 of NC_045738.1, read as the reverse complement.
CATCTGGCAATACCCAGATCTTTGTTGACTTCGGCTTCAGTGTGATTCAAACTTTGTGTGTGTTTGTGTGTTTGTGTATGTGTGTGTGTGTGTGTGTGTGTGTGTGCGTGTATGTAAACACCTACAGTGCCTATGTGAGTGAGTATGAATGCATGACAAAGATCTCATGCACCATTGGTGTTTTGGCAGGTTGTTTTTCCCAGCAGAAAAGTGAAACATTTCCAGACTGTTTGTTCGTTTGCGTGTGTGTGTGTGCTGGTAAAAAAGAAAGAGAGTGAGAAAGAAGTAGAGAGACGTACTTGGCCTGACACATTATGAATCTTGAAAAAATATGTTCGGAGTGGAAAACAAACACAGTGTATATTTAATGCGTGGCTTTTAGTGCGTGTGTGTGTGTGTTTAAGCTGGACTGAAAAACAAAAGAAGAGTAGGAGGAGAGCGAGATGACACAATGGCCTTGGGGAAAATTCAAATTACAACAACACTGCGCCATTCCAAAATGGTGTCCCCTTCTGGACTTGATTCAGTGGTAAATTCCATTTATCCAGACAGCTACAGCAATCTGCTATTGAAGAAATGGAAGAAAGTATTTTAAAGTATATTAATAGATCAGATGATAAAGTAATGATGTAGAGGAGAGCTTGGAATAAGAGGAGTGCAGAATGTCCTATTCGGTCTTAAAGTCCCAACTGGAGCCCTTTCATTGATCCAGCAGAAGCCGGAGCTATAGTTGAAATAACATCAACCCGCACTTGACCCAACGACTGTGACACATGAGACTCACTTACAACATATCAACAATAGACTCCAAAGGCCAGATGGTTAGGGTTAGCACTTCCTTATTCCATTATTCTCCATTGTGCCAAATAAACAGTGAGTGAATGTGTTCTGAAAGGGATCTGGATATATCATTTGTTTCCATTGGATGTAAATCATGACTAAAGAGTCCTTTAAGGGAGTTAAGTGTGAAGCAAACAGCGGAGCAATTTTCCAACATGCTTGACAAAGTGATCTAAACCACAGCAGGCTCTGTAGTTCTGTAGTTCTGTAACCAAACTTTATCTTCCCTTGATGTATATTGAACGTTTGTTTCCAGTCTGCTCAGTTCATTCCCATAATGTCTGTCACTGTCGGTCCCATCCAGATGACACCACTTATGTTCCCAATCCTGATTCACTGTGCGTGTTGTTTGTTTTCAGGAGTGAAGCCATTTCTTTTTCTTACCCTGCTGAAGTATCTACATTTTGTCAGTACTTTCCAGGAGTTGCTCTCTCTCTCTCTCTTTTCTTTGGCTTTGTAGAAAAGCTACAAAGCCCCGCAAAACAGTACTAAGCCAGCGAAGACCTTTTAGGACAAGCTACTTGTCTTCTTCAACACATGAAAACTCCTTAGTACTTTTGCCAAAACTTTTGATTTTTTTCCCCACTGAGATACGCGATACACAAAGACAGTAAAACAAAATAAAAAAAAGTGACAGCATTTTCCACACTGTCGAGGTTTAAGGAGGAACGTGAATGGGAAACTCTGGGAAAATTTTGGCAGGCTTGAAAAATCTGTGTGCACCTTGGCTGTGTGTGTGTGTGTGTGTGTGTGTGTGTGTGTGTGTGTGTGTGTGTGTGTGTGTGTGTGTGTGTGTGTGTGTGTGTGTGTGTGTGTGTGTTAATGACAGTCCTCAGAGGCCCCCACAGCGTCAGATCTGTGTTTTCATTTGCTTGTGGAGCACTGTCAGACAATGGATGCTCATCGTTTGATGTCTACTGCATTCCAGTTGCCACACACCAACACACACACCATTTCTACATCTCTCCAGGATGCCTGTGAGTGTACACATACATTATGGATATGTCCATGTTCTCTGAGTTTGTAAGTTGTGAGTGTTGTGTCTCAGGCTGTTTATGTGTTTCAGCGTGTGTGTGTGTGTGAGTGTGTATGTGTGTGTGTGTATATGCACGTAGGTTGGTCTCTGTGTGAGGTATCCCGTAATTGGGGATCCAATGCAGTTGTCTTGTCTCTTGCACTTCCCTCATCTGTCCCTCTCTCTGCCAGTTAGACTCAGACAAACACAGATAGAGGGACTGAAATAGTGCAGTGCTTCAGAAGTCTTTGAATTGATTCCCCACATGTAGTTTAACATGTTCAGGGGCTTTACAGAAATGAAGTCTTGGAGTTTTTCCATGATGAAAAGGCAATGTGCTGTGAATTCAGAAGATAGTTTGATGCCACTGAAACAAGTTTATCTGCCAAAGGGGCTTTTTATGATGTTTTAATCAGTGTCTGCTAGGCCAGTAAGGTGGTGCATTCAGGAATTGGTATACTCTATCTTAATACATGAAGGGTGAATTGAATTGAAATGAGTTAGATCTTGACTACGTCACTGGCCATAACTCTTCAGAGAGCTCAATATATTCCCCATTCATCCAGGATCCTTAACATAGGATGCTTTTGTCAATGTAGTTAAAGTGAAATTAGGTGAGACAACACCAGTGTTGGCAAAAGATCATGACTGTTGACCCTAAGGGTCGGGGTTATAATAGAAAAACTAGTATTTATAGCTGTTCAAAATGACCACACTTGAGGCTGGGTGAAAAGCTGACCAATATAGAGAGGAGTGTGATTCCGTAATAGCTCAAATGGGGAAAGCAGAGCATGCTTTCAGACTCTTCTGCAGGGCACTTGGCAGGTAACACTGTTAGTGCCTGGCACTCAGTTATAAACACAAAAAGTGACAGAAATAGATGTGTAAAGACCACAGACTGTAAAAAATGGTGGACGTGATGTCACCCAGTCATTTGTGGACTGCCGTTTGGAAGCCAGCTGTTTGCCTTTTGGCCGTTGCCATCTTGGCATTTTGGACCCAGAATTGACCATATTTGGACAAGAGGGCGGAGCTGGGGAGGATGCTGCAGCTAAGCCAGTGTTGGTTGTGGTAAAAATTGCACTGCGCAACGCTAAATGCTAAAGAAGGAAAAAATCACTGTTGGCGGGTAAATGTGGACCTTCAGTCACTGGCGACATACATCTGCATGTACGGCAGTACAGGAAATAGGCAAACAATACATTTTTAGGCGACCAAGACGTTCCAATTTGATTAATCTTTGATGAAGTGAAAACACACAGAAAGAGGGTTAAAGTTAAAGACAAATAGATGGACAGCACTCAAATACAAGTTCAAAGCTATTTCAGTGTGCATGTGGCCATGGCTAGCATTGCTAAGCCTCTGTTATCTTTGAAAGGTCAGTGTGTAGCCACACATCCCCTGCTTTATCTTCTACAATAATTTACTAAATGAACATCATGCTGTATTGAAGACGAATTTAAACTAGTGATTGAGACCATAAACTTGTTAGAAAACTGTTTACTGTTTACTGTAATAAATTTAGTGAGAAGTAGGGTCAGTTTCCCATAGACTTTTATAGAAACTGATTTCTTTTCTGAGCCAGTGGGAGTTGCCCTTTGCTGGAAACGAGATAGAATGCAGGTTTAAGGCAATTCCGCATCAGCTTCACTTTTCATCACCGGAATTCACTGCTCGGTAACAGATCAAATATGGGTTAAAAAAAAGTTATTAAAATTGTCAAATACAGTTGGTCCCTTGTCTTCTGTCTCTCTGTCTGTGTGTGTGTCTGTTTCTGCGTGTGTTGTTTTGTCTCGCTCCCTCCCGTCATTCCTTTCTGGGTTTTATTTGTATTTTTTTGCCCTGGGACATGTTTGCCGTCTCAGAGTGTTGTTTGTAGTTGTTTGTTGCTGTTAAAAATAAAAGTAAAAATTTGATCACAAAACAAATTGTCAAACACAGTTGTCAGGGTAGGCACCTACCAACAACTATTTAAGAAAAAAAGCCGTATTACTTAAATTAATTCTTGTCCACAGAGTTTTGCTCATAAGACAGTAAGATGATTAAAGATGGAATCTGTCTCTGAAATACTACACAATACATTTTAGGACAGACAGATATGTCTAGGTTTCAGGTTTCAAATCAATCAACTGCTACAAAACATCAAGCACATTCGTTGGGACGCTTTTCAAATTTACATGATTTTGCATTTTCTAACTGAGCTGCTGAGGATTAACGAGAGACTGCAAAGTCATTTAGTGTTTTATATAGGTCTTCCGTAATTTCTCTCATAAGTTGTCTGTCCTTATACAACCCCTCCATCACGAAGTAGAGACTAGCAGATAGATAGATAGATAGATAGATAGATAGATAGATAGATAGATAGATAGTGTGTTGAATCAGTGGAAGTGTGAGAGAGACAGAGACAGTGTCAGTTAAAATGAGAGAGAGAGAGAGAGAAATTGCCCTTGTGCTCTGCTTTAGATTCCGCTCACGTTCTGCTCTGTCCCCAGACGTTAAAAGTGTGTCCATAGTTTGGGCGACCGGGGGAGTGATTGGAAATGTCAGCTGACAACAGCACTTTTCACTGACACTCTGAGAACTGGCACAGAGACAGAGAGAGAAGGGTGAGGGGTAGATTGAGGGACAAAGGCAGAGAGAAAGAGAGAGAGAGAGAGAAGGATGGAGCGAGGAAATGAGGAGGATGACAGAATCTGAAAGAAGAGGATGGTGCTGGTAGGCGGGTTAGCATACGCAAAAAAAGCCACGCTTGGTAACAATAAGGATGAGGACCACACTGAGCTAAAAGTGAGTGTGTGTGTGTGTGTGTGTGTGTATCAGCATCAAGGGACTACGTGCATGAATAAAATGCCTGTTTGTGTGTGTTTGTTTGGGCGCATGTCACATCAGTGAGTGACAGGAAACTGCTATTCAGTGTATTTCTGAAAGCCGCAGAGAGTTAGAAAGCCAAGGCAAAGATTGCTGCCCAACAGCACACACAGGCCCCCTCCACCACTGACCTTTCCTAAATGTTACTGGCCACTTGGCAAACTGACTGGGCCGCTAATGAAACTTTTATTGGCCCCCATTTTTCACCCTGTTTCTCCAGAACGCCTCCAGGGCTAAGCTGAAATACAACAGGCTTGAACTGCAGCTGACATGCAGAAGGGCAAGGTATGGTGTGTGTTTGTGTGTGTGTGGGTGGCGTGTCGTGCGTGGTGGGGTGTGTGTGTGTGTGTGTGTGTGTGTGTGTGTGTGCGTGTGTGTGTGTGTGTGTGTGTGTGTTCATGCGCAGTCTTCACATTTCATTTTAATCCACCTTTTTATTTATTCCGAAATCAGATCAACTAAAAACGCTGATGAGACATTGAAAGCCTTTACCTGCTGAATATTTAGCTCAATATATCATTCTCCAGTTAAATTTGATAATATCAGGTAATAGTTGGAGGCAAACAGGATCCTCTCTGGAAGAGCTGGTTTATCATTTGCATCATTTACCCATATCTTAACTGAAAGATCAGATACGCTCAGCTACATTGCTGTGAATGTAAGAATACATGCTCACACCCTTGGGTGTAATAACAAGGTCTCTATTAAGTACTCAGGTATTCCTATCCAAGTCATTTAATGCAAAGTACTGATAATAACAATACAATCACTCCAGTTGGGTAAGATGTGTTAATAAAAATAATTCAAAGTTCCATTTTGGTAGCACATTACATTCCGCCACGGTAATAAGATGGTAATATTGGGGTAACAGTGTGTTAATAAAGAGGTAATATTTAGGTGTATACATATGGTTATCATTGAACCAATTCCTAGTTATTACAATGGTAATTACATCTGTTACCTTCTTATCACCTTATTATCCCAGTATTACATCTTATTACGGTGATGTATTACCCAGTTATTACCTTGGTAATTACAAGTTATTACCTACATATTACCTCTTTATTATAACACTGTTACCCCACTATTACCATCTTATTACCGTGGTGGAATGTAAAGTGCAACCTCCATTTTTTTAATAATCATACTACAGAAAAATCTCACATTTCTATATACTATCCTATTTTCTCTATAGCCTTTTTGCATTTTTATCTTTTTAATTCTATTCTTTTAAACCCCATCTGTTGAGGGAGATCAAGGGAAATGACAGAAAGCAGCAGAGTGGACCTTGTGGTGAGACTGTCTCTGTCTTCCAAGGTGAACTTTTAGTTTCCATGTTTTTAGCGATTAAACAGAGAGCAATGGGGCATTTATAACCCAAACTGTGTATAACAACTGCTGCTGCCAAAGCACAGTGGCTTAAAATAAACACTGTACCAGAACTTGTTCAGACGTAACCCAGCTGCTGATGGATAATGATGAGCCTTCATCAACTCCACTACAAATCTTGCAGATCAGTTGTAATAAATCTTCATATTTTAAATTGTGCTGTATCACTTGGTAGCACTGACTACAATGCAATTGCATTTCTATTAAGTCTAGTTTTACTAGACTTTCTTTCATGGAATGAGTGGATAAGTCCTATATGTAATATAGACTTTAAAAAATACATTTCCAAAACTGTTGGCATACATGTTAAAGACCAGTGTTGGGCAAGTTACTTCCAATATGTCATACATTATATTACTAGTTCCTGTCATTTGAGAGTAATTAGGCATATTACAATATTACCGCCTCTGAATTGTAATGCTTTACAGTACTTTTGCATTACTTGTGAGTTACTTTCCACCTTCCAAAATAACAGCAGAAGTTTGACTTGGCAGGTAGGTATCATTGATTATTGATAATATTTTGTATAATTAATACGAATATGTAAAGTAACTAAAGCTATAAAAATAGAGAAGTAAATCGTACAATTGGTAGGAGAAAATATAAAATATTAATTAAAAAGAACCTTACAGTTGTATTGAAGTACAGCATAGTTACTTTCCACGGCTGATTAAATGCAATGATATTTACGTGTAGCAAGCCTAAACATCATTTCCCGACATGTTGATATACTAAATGTTGCATTAAAATGCGTTACTGAGATTGTAACAGGTATAAAATTACTGAAATTTAATTAGTAATACATTGTATTTCTGCGTTACAGCAAAAAGGAATACATTACAGTAATTGCGTTATTTTTGTAATCTTCTGCTGATGGATAAAAGGATGCATGTGTCTGTCCTTGTGCGGCATGCGTGCCGATGACCTAGTGCAGAAGGGAGCGGATGGGTTAGGCCCAGCTGGGTTGTGTTTTTTCCTCTGAGGAAGCACAGGGGGGTTTGGGCAGAAAGGTCAAGAGCAAACTGTTGATACTCATTATAAGCTGCTTTTGGACTCACGCAAAACAAATTACAAAAAGATAAACCGAACAGAGCAAGAATGAACTGAGCTCAGCTGCTCTGAAGGATGCACATGCAGAGCGAGGACATGGTCAGATGAGGCTGAACAGAACAGAATAGAAAAGAATAGAATAGAACAAAATAGAAAAGAACAGAATAGAATAGAACTCACGGCTGGCAGAGTTTGATGAGGTCCTGGTCGGTGGTGGCAGGCGGTAGGCCTCTGATGTACAGGTTAGTCTTACTAAGCTGCTCCACTAGCCCTCCTCCATGACCTCCTCCTCCTCCTCCACCACCTCCTCCTCCTGTGGTGCCAGGGCTGGGCGGAGCCATGGGCGGAGGGGGAGGAGCATAAGACTGCTGCAGAGATGGAAAGAGAAAAAGAGAGAGAGGTCACATTACAATATATATATATATTGTAATTATATAAAAATGTATTTAGTGTTGAAATATATTTTTCTAGCCTTGTTATGTTATTTTTTGTGCCACAATAGTAATACCAATTTAAAAATGCTAAAAAATAAATGAAAAAAAAGTTTTTTTGATTTCTGCCTTCAGTCCTAACCTGACGCGCTACGGGGTTTGTTACACAGAACCATCTGAGAAGCCTTCATTGGAAACTGTTTAAAAAAGGGCAGGCACTTTCCAAAAATACCTGACAGAGGATTGGATGAACCATCTGTGTATCATGTTTTCATTTTGTTGCTGCCATCACACACACACACAATAAACTACGCCTGTAGCTGCCGGTAGCTCCTCACCAGAGGCTGATTGGTTCGGTAGGCTGGTCGATCAGTCATAAACACGTTACTGGAAGCCTGCCAAGATGGATTTTTGTGTGATATGTGATATTGCGAGATTCCAGCTGCTGTGCATGGTAACCTCAGTCCTACACATCAAACACAACATCATCTTTATACCAAACTCGCATCCTGCATCAAGTCCCACACCAATACATTGATTCAACAGGAAGCACATCAAATTAAGGAAGCAGGATGAGTGTCATTAGTACTGCTCATTATGATCATGGTACCAAGTTTTACTATGGGTGCCTGTATCAGTAACGATAACAAGCTGTGCTGCATCTTAGTAACTTCTCCGGCTTTGATGACAATGTAATAAACATCCCTATTCAGACAGGGTCAACATCAGGATCGGAGTGACCAGCTGTAAGTTACAGGGTTTTTGAGTTATGGAACAGGAAATTTCTTAAGCCACTGGTAGCTTTGTCAAAGATAAAGGTTGACAAAGTGTTGATGGACCGAAGGCTCTGAGCGTATGTCCTGTTGTGTTTAATTTAAAAGTTGCTGTCAGCTGTATTGACAGGTCTTTTAGTCTAAAACTGAATCTTAAAAATATGATTATTTAACTTGAAATCATCTTGAGTTAAATGACATTTTCTTGATACCAGTAATCTTTCTACTTCAATGTACTGTCAACAACAGCTTGAAATCACAGAATACTACATTGGGCACATTCATTGTGCTCTAAGAAGTTTGTGTCAAGCATCCTGTTATGGGTGCACAAACCAGGCTATCCAGTGTTTGATCCAGGCCTCGGCCCTTTCTCAGTCCTAATTTACTCAAACGTTTCCTATCGGCCTCCACGGTCCAATTACACAGCTCAATGCTGAATAAATGACTTAATAAGATGACCATTTCTGGCAGGGAAGAAGGGCAGTGCGAGGATTAATGAGTGTTTGGATGATGGGATCAGAGTGAACACCCCCCTCGCCTGCCCGCTGCCTTAGGCAAACTATTAGGTTAAGTTTGGAGGAACTAAACAAGCCTGATGGCTCATATGACAACAGCGTTCAAAATACTCTTCTGCCTCCTTAATGTTGGGAGCCAAACACTGTCTCATCAAAGAAATCTAGTCTCAGCATTGGTCCCACTGTAGGGGACTGGATTCAAGATGATCACAGGCCAGTTTTACTGTGTGCCACAATGACAAGTAAGGAGACAGGGAGAGAGAGTTGAGGCAAGGGAGAGGGACAGGTGAGAGAAGAAATGTGTGTTTCTGGATGTATACTGTATTTGTATTTGTATGTGCATGTGCGTTGCAATTGCCAGTGAGCGTGTGTGAGCTTGTGTGTGTGTGTGAGCCAGTGTTTATGATAATGACAGGTTGCCACCACACAGCAATGCAGAGCCCGAGCCAGCTCTGATATTAATCCATTACCTGTACTTCCCTCGATTCCTGACACACACACACACACACACACACACACACAAACACGCACACGCGCTGGCAGCTTAGGCAGACGGCGCTAACAGGATTCAACACATGTACAGCAGACAAGCAGTAAAATGAGATGGTGCCCGTGGAGTAGTGTCATTTACAGGTTAGTGCCTTACACTGACAGCCCAGAATGAGCCTATACACTTCAACAAAAACATAAAGTGCTGAGATGAAAAAAAGCTACACTGGATAATACTTCATTTTAATGGCTACGACAAATATAACTCTGTATTTCAAGTGAGTCCTAAAACCCCTTACATTTGTAGTATGGTGTTTGTTTGTTTTTTCCAGAATATGTCCCAATACTGTGTTTACTCAGTTTACATTTTATTTTGTAGGTATTTGGTCATAAACCAAAGTATTGAAACTATTGAACTGAAAGACTAAATGAAAAGTTAATGGAACCTCAAAAGGTATTAAAATCAGTCCTGAGGGGAACATGAAAGTCTGTGCTAAATTTAATGGCAATCCATAAAAAAGTTGCTGAAATATTTCATTAAAAACCAAAACTTTTCCACCTGCTGGTGGAAGGAAAAGTAAGAGGATCATCAAAGTCATAAAAATATGCATAAGTGATCCAAGATATTTCTCTACAACACAAAAAAAATCCAGCTCGCTATGGCGCTGGAGGAAAAAGTCAAGTATCACCCGAGTCAGTGGGGTTCATCCTCTGGGGACTACTAATGCCCATAATCAGAGGCGGACTTACTATTAGGCAAAGGTTGGCAATTGCGTTGGGCCCCAAGCTACCAAGGGCCCCGTAAAACGCCTCATAAACTTATGGTTACGATTTCTTGTCTTACTTTTCACCAATTAATTATATCTCTAAACATTGATACGCTAAAGTGCTATCCGATTGTTTAATTCATGATGAGAAACTCCCCCCAGTCCCCACTACATTGGACTATTCCATTATCCTACTGCGCATCTGCGTGTGTTTGTAAACAAAAGGCTCAGCGTGCTGGAAGCTGGAAGCTACAGACGGTTGAAAAAGGAAGCGAAGCTACCGAAGTGGTTCTGAAAAAAGGAAGAAGCGGGAAGAAACCAGAAAGTTTTTAGCAAAACTTCCAAAAGTAACAACCTTTTTCACGACGGCTACTGAC
>NC_045738.1:2129405-2129490 GCF_008692095.1 Etheostoma spectabile | reverse complement strand
ATTAACGTTACTAAAGAGCAGCAAGAAGACGGTGCTTGTGCTAGCAATGCTAACACTGAGGAGCTACCCACCGGCAGTGTCAGCC
>NC_045738.1:2128681-2129395 GCF_008692095.1 Etheostoma spectabile | reverse complement strand
GGTTGCTCTAGTGAAGACTGGAGAAAAGTTACAAGTACATCTTAATAATAATAAATAAAGACTGAAAAGGGTGAGAACAAGGGTTGTGGAGGGCCCCATGCCTTTGTTTGCTTTAGGCCTCAAAATGACTAAATCCACCCCTGCCCATAATGTGAACATTCAGGGACCTCAGAGGAGCATGCCTAGTGCCATGCTGCTTGCGTTTGTTAAACATCACTATACATGTGTCAATATCATTACTGTAAAGAGTGAGAAGAAAAGGTTTACTCTGATATTCTGAAGCTGTATTATTATTATTATTATTAAAGACAGCTTTTAAGTTTCTAGTAAACAGAAACACTGAGCAAAGCATTATAATCCAAATTCCTCCAGAGGAGCTGCTCAAGGCCCAGCAGTGTGTGGTGTGTACTAAAAGGTGCGTCTACGTGTTTGCATGTGGGGCCTGTGATCCTGATATTGGAAACCTTGCTGCTTCAAAGCCTGAACTATTTCGATATAAGCCTTTTAACAATAGGTTTGTTTATCGACCACCTCTGAAAGAAAACATGGATACATGTTTGATGTGAAGTATCAGATATAAATAAAAGAACCTAGGCTGAAATCTGAAATAGAAATATCACCGGAATAAAAGCTATAACGTTTTTACAGTTTTTTTTCGATTGCTATAGAACAGTGGGCACAACTGGAGCTACATGTGCAAAACTCTAACTACAG
>NC_045738.1:2128582-2128671 GCF_008692095.1 Etheostoma spectabile | reverse complement strand
CAACAGTCACCTGAGCTAAACAGTTCACATCAGCTGCAAAACACATTCCAAGCAACAGAACTCATTAACACATGTCTCAAAACAGGCTC
>NC_045738.1:2125910-2128572 GCF_008692095.1 Etheostoma spectabile | reverse complement strand
ACACTATGAACAATCCTCACTGAGAAAACACACACTGTCACTCTGAACACACAAAGTGAAAAAACTAGCATCACACACCAATACAGAAAATACTAACTTTTCATCTTTACAGTTAGAACAATTTGAGTGACTTCACACTCAATGGTTTCTTTAAAGAAAAGATATAGATTATACCAATACCGTGGGCCCCGAATGTTTGGGCACCCAATGTAAAAATTTGTATTAATGTGCATAAAGAAGCCAAGAAAAGATGGATAATTTGTATAATATGTCACAAAAAGTTAGATTTTATTTCCATCATTTACACTTTCAGAATAACAGAAAACAAAAAAATGGCGACTGCAAAAGTTTGGGCACCCTGCAGAGTTAATACCTTGTACTACCCCCTTTGGCAAGTATCACAGCTTGTAAATGCTTCTTGTAGCCAGCCAAGAGTCTTTCAATTCTTGTTTGAGGTACTGTATCTTCGCCCATTCTTCCTTACAAAAGTCTTCCAGTTCTTGAGATTCTCGGCTGTCTGTCACGCACTGCTCTTTAAGGTCTACCATAGATTTTCAATTATGTTGAGATCAAGAGATTGTGAAGGCCATGGCAAACCTTCAGTTTACGCCTTTGATGTAATCCATCGTGGATTTTGAGGTGTGTTTAAGATCATTATCTATTTGTAGAAGCCATCCTCTCTAAACTTCAGCTTTTTCACAGATGGCATCAAGTTGGCGTCCAAAATTTGCTGAAATTTTATTGAATCCATTTTTCCTTCTCTCGTGAAATGTTCCCTGTGCCACTGGCTGCAATAAAACCACAAAGCATGATTGATCCCCCCCAGCTTAACAGTTGGACAGAGGTTCTTTTCATTAAATTCTGTGTCCTTTCTTCTCCAAACGTACCTTTGCTCATTCCAGCCAAAAAAGTTATATTTTAACCTCATCGGTCCATAGAACTTGTTTCCACAATGCATCAGGCTTGTCTCTATGTTCATTTGCAACTTCAAACAATTTTTTGTGGTGAGGACGTAGAAGAGGTTTTCTTCTGATGACTCTTCCATGAAGACAAGAAAAATATCAGACAGAACAGCTCGCAGGATTGTGGGAAAAGCAAGTCAGAACCCACGTTTGACTGACAATCCATCAGAAAGACCTGGCAGACACTGGAGTTGTGGTACCCCATTCCACTATAAGAAGATAGTTGTACAAACATGGTCTTCATGGAAGAGTCATCAGAAGAAAACCTCTTCTACGTCCTCACCACAAAAATTGTTTGAAGTTGCAAATGAACATAGAGACAAGCCTGATGCATTGTGGAAACAAGTTTTATGGACCGATGAGGTTAAAATATAACTTTTTTGGCTGGAATGAGCAAAGGTACGTTTGGAGAAGAAAGGACACAGAATTTAATGAAAAGAAACTCTGTCAACTGTTAAGCATGGGGGGGATCAATCATGCTTTGTGGTTTTATTGCAGCCAGTGGCACAGGGAACATTCACGAGTGAAGAAAAATGATTCAATAAAATTTCAGCAAATTTTGGACGCCAAATTGATGCCATCTGTGAAAAAGCTGAAGTTAAAGAGAGGATGGCTTCTACAAATAGTAATGATCTTAAACACACCTCAAAATCCACGATGGATTACATCAAGAGGCGTAAAATGAAGGTTTTGCCATGGCCTTCACAATTCTTGATCTCAAACAAATTGAAAATCTATGGATAGACCTTAAAAGAGCAGTGCGTGACAGACAGCCGAGAAATCTCAAAGAACTGGAGACTTTTGTAAGGAAGAATGGGCGAAGATACAGTACCTCAAACAAGAATTGAAAGACTCTTGGTGGCTACAAGAAGCATTTACAAGTGTGATACTTGCCAAAGGGGGTAGTACAAGGTATTAACTTGCAGGGTGCCCAAACTTTTGCAGTCGCCATTTTTTTGTTTTCTGTTATTCTGAAAGTGTAAATGATGGAAATAAAATCTAACTTTTTGTGACATTTATACAAATTATCCATCTTTTCTTGGCTTCTTATGCACATTAATACAAAATTTTACATGGGTGCCCAAAAATTCGGGGCCCACGGTATTGGTATAATCATATCTTTTCTTTAAAGAAAACATTGGTGTGAAGTCACTCAAATTGTTCTAATGTAAAGATGAAAGGTAGTATTTTTGATTGGGTGTGTGTGCTAGTTTTTTCACTTTGTGTGTCAGAGTGACAGTGTGGGTTTTCTCAGTGAGGATTGTTCTAGTGTTTGCTGCACTGAGCCTGTTTGAGAACATGTGTAATGAGTTCTGTTGCTTGGAATGTGTTTTGCAGCTGATGTGAACTGTTTAGCTCAGGGGACTGTTGGTAGTGCAGACTGTAGTTAGAGTTTGCACATGTAGCTCCAGTTGTGCCCACTGTTCTATAGCAATCGAAAAAAACATGTAAAAACGTATGCTTTATTCCGGTGATATTTCTATTTCAGATTTCAGCCTAGGTTCTTTATTTATATCTGATACTTCACATCAAACATGTATCCATGTTTTCTTTCAGAGGTGGTCGATAAACAAACCTATTGTTAAAGGCTTATATCGAAATAGTTCAGGCTTTGAAGCAGCAAGGTTTCCAATATCAGGATCACAGGCCCACATGCAAACAAGTAGACGCACCTTTTAGTACACACCACACAATGCTGG
>NC_045738.1:2125795-2125885 GCF_008692095.1 Etheostoma spectabile | reverse complement strand
GTCTTCCAGATCTTGCTTTAACTTCCACTGTTCCTGATGACTACCATTTCTTAATTACTTGCGAACAGAGGATATTGGCATCTGAAAACA
>NC_045738.1:2117094-2125785 GCF_008692095.1 Etheostoma spectabile | reverse complement strand
TTCTTATAGCCTTCTCCTGCTTTGTGAGGGCCAACTATTTTCAGTTTCAGTTTTCTGGACAACTGCTTAGAAGAACCCATGGTGCTGATACTGAAGTGTCATGGATTGTTCTCAAATAAGTCTGGAAAGACCAGGTGATGTCAATCTTAAGGTTTTAATGCCAGACTCATTGACCTTGCCCCAACAACAGCACCATGGGTTCTTCTAAGCAGTTGTCCAGAAAACTGAAAAATGAAAATAGTTGGGGCCTCACAAAGCAGGAGAAGGTATAAGAGATAGCAAAGTGTTTTCAGATGCCAATATCCTCTGTTCGCAAGTAATAAGAAATGGTAGTCACAGGAACAGTGGAAGTTAAAGCAAGATCTGGAAGACCAAGAAAAATATCAGACAGAAACAGCTCGCAGGATTGTGGGGAAAGCAAGTCCGAACCCACGTTTGACTGCACAATCCATCCAGAAAGAACTGGCAGACACTGGAGTTGTGGTACACCATTCCACTATAAAGAGATAGTTGTACAAACATGGTCTCATGGAGAGTCATCAGAAAGAAAACCTCTTCTACGTCCTCACCACAAAAAAATTGTTTGAAGTTGCAAATGAACATAGAGACAAGCTGATGCATTGTGGAAACAAGTTTGGACCGATGAGGTTAAAATATAACTTTTTGCTGGAATGAGCAAAGGTACGTTTGGAGAGAAAAGGACACAGAATTTAATGAAAAGAACCTTGTCAACTGTTAAGATGGGGGGGATCAATCATGCTTTGTGGTTTTATTGCAGCCAGTGGCACAGGGAACATTTCACGAGTAGAAGGAAAAATGTTCAATAAAATTTCAGCAAATTGGACGCCAACGATGCCATCTGTGAAAAAGCTGAAGTTAAAGAGAGGATGGCTTCTACAAATAGATAATGATCTTAAACACACCTCAAAATCCACGATGGATTACATCAAGAGGCGTAAACTGAAGGTTTTGCCATGGCCTTCACAATCTCTTGATCTCAACATAATTGAAAATCTATGGATAGACCTTAAAAGAGCAGTGCGTGACAGACAGCCGAGAAATCTCAAGAACTGGAAGACTTTTGTAAGGAAGAATGGGCGAAGATACAGTACTCAAACAAGAATTGAAAGACTCTTGGCTGGCTACAAGAAGCATTACAAGCTGTGATACTTGCCAAAGGGGGTAGTACAAGGTATTAACTCTGCAGGGTGCCCAAACTTTTCAGTCGCCATTTTGTTTTCTGTTATTTGAAAGTGTAAATGAGGAAAAAATCTAACTTTTTGTGACAATATTACAAATTATCATCTTTTCTTGGTTTTTATGCACATTAATACAAATTTTTACATTGGGTGCCCAAACATTCGGGGCCCACGGTATTGGTATAATCTATCTTTTTCTTAAAGAAACCATTGAGTGTGAAGTCACTCAAATTGTTCTAACTGTAAAGATGAAAAGTTAGTATTTCTGATTGGTGTGTGATGCTAGTTTTTTACTTTGTGTGTCGCAGGAGTGCAGTGTGGTTTTCTCAGTGAGGATTGTTCATAGGTTTGCTGCACTGAGCGCTGTTTGAGACATGTGTAATGAGTTCTGTTGCTTGGAATGTGTTTTGGGATGTGTGAACTGTTTAGCTCAGGTGACTGTTGGTAGTGCAGACTGTAGTGTAGAGTTTTGCACATGTAGCTCCAGTTGTGCCACTGTTCTATAGCAATCGAAAAAAAACTGTAAAAACGTTATAGCTTTATTCGGTGATATTTCTATTTCAGATTTCAGCCTAGGTTCTTTATTTATATCTGATACTTCACATCAAACATGTATCCATGTTTTCTTTCAGAGGTGGTCGATAAACAAACCTATTGTTAAAAGGCTTATATCGAAATAGTCAGGCTTTGAAGCAGCAAGGTTTCCAATATCAGGATCACAGGCCCACATGCAAACACGTAGACGCACCTTTTAGTACACACACACACTGCTGGGCCTGAGCAGCTCCTTGGAGGAATTTGGATATAATGCTTTGCTCAGTGTTTCTGTTTACTAGAAACTTAAAAGCGTCTTTATAATATAATAATAATACAGTCAGAATATCAGAGTAAACCTTTTCTTCTCACTCTTTACAGGAATGATATTGACACATGTATAGTGATGTTTAACAAACGCAAGCAGCATGGCATAGGCATGCTCCTCTGAGGTCCCTGAATGTTCACATATGGGCAGGGGTGGATTTAGTCATTTTGAGCCTAAAGAAACAAAGGCATGGGGCCCTCACAACCCTTGTTCTCACCCTTTTCAGTCTTTATTTATATTATTAAGATGTACTTGTAACTTTTCTCCAGTCTTCACTAGAGCAACCTGGGCTGACACTGCGCGGTGGTACTCCTCAGTGTTAGCATTGCTAGCACAAGCACCGTCTTCTGTGCTCTTAGTTAACGTTAATGTAGTGTTGTCAGTAGCCGTCGTGAAAAAGGTGTTACTTTGGAAGTTTTGCTAAAAACTTCTGGTTTCTTCCCGCTTCTTCCTTTTTCAGAACCACTTCGGTAGCTTCGCTTCCTTTCAACCGTCTGTAGCTTCCAGCTTCCAGCACGCTGAGCCTTTTGTTACACACACACGCAGATGCGCAGTAGGATAATGGATAGTCCAATGTAGTGGGACTGGGGGGAGTTTCTCATATATGAATTACAATCGGATAGCACTTTAGCGTATCAATGTTTAGAGATTAATTAATTGGTGGAAAGTAAGACAAGAAATCGTAACCCAAGTTTATGAGGCGTTTTACGGGGCCCTTGGTAGCTTGGGGCCCAACGCACATTGCCAACCTTTGCCTAATAGTAAGCCGCCCTTGATTATGGGCATAGTAGTCCCAGAGGATGAACCCCACTGACTGGTGATACTTGACTTTTTCCCAGCGCCATAGCGAGCTGGATTTTTTTTGTGTTGTAGAGAAATATCTTGGTCACTTATGCATATTTTATGACTTGATGATCCTCTTACTTTTCCTTCACCAGCAGGTGGAAAGTTTTGGTTTTAATGAAATATTTCAGCAACTTTTTATGGATTGCCATTAAATTTAGCACAGATTCATGTTCCCTCAGGACTGATTTTAATACCTTTTGAGGTTCCATTAACTTTCATTTAGTCTTTCAGTTCAATAGTTTCAATACTTTGGTTTATGACCAAATACCTACAAATAAAAATGTAAACTGAGTAAACACAGTATTGGGACCTATTCTGGAAAAAACAAACAAACACCATACTACAAATGTAAGGGGTTTTAGGACTCACTTGAAATACAGAGTTATATTTGTCGTAGCATTAAAATGAGTATTATCCAGTGTGCTTTTTTTCATCTCAGCACTTTATTTTTGTTGAAGTGTATAGGCTATTCGGGCTGTGCAGTGTAAGGCAATAACTGTAAATGACACTACTCACGGCACCCTCTCATTTACTGCTTGTCTGCTGTGTACATGTGTTGAATCCTGTTAGCGCCGTCTGCTAAGCTTGCCAGCGCGTGTGCGTGTTTGTGTGTGTGTGGTGTGTGTGTGTGTGTGTCAGGAAATCGAGGGAAGTACAGGTAATGGATAATATCAGAGCGGCTCGGGCTCTGCATTGCTGTGTGGTGGCCACCTGTCATTATCATAAACACTGGCTCACACAAAAACCAAGCTCACACACGCTCACTGGCATGCAACGCACCTGCACATCAAATACAAATACAGTATACATCCAGAAACACACATTTCTTCTCTCACCTGTCCTCTCCCTTGCCTCAACTCTCTCTCCCTGTCTCCTTACTTCATTGTGGACACAGTAAAACTGGCCTGTGATCATCTTGAATCCAGTCCCCTACAGTGGGACCAATGCTGAGACTAGATTTCTTTGATGAGACAGTGTTTGGCTCCAACATTAAGGAGGCAGAAGAGTATTTTGAAGCCTGTTGTCATATGAGCCATCAGGCTTGTTTAGTTCCTCCAAACTTAACCTAATAGTTTGCCTAAGGCAGCGGGCAGGCGAGGGGGGTGTTCACTCTGATCCCATCATCCAAACACTCATTAATCCTCGCACTGCCCTTTTCCCTGCCAGAAATGGTCATCTTATTAGTCATTATTCAGCATGAGCTGTGTAATTGGACCGTGGAGGCCGATAGGAAACGTTTGAGTAAATTAGGACTGAGAAAGGGCCGAGGCCTGGATCAAACACGGATAGCCTGGTTTGTGCACCATAACACGGATGTGACACAAACTTCTTAGAGCACAATGAATGTGCCCAATGTAGTATTCTGTGATTTCAAGCTGGTGTTGACAGTACATGAAGTAGAAAGATTACTGGTATCAAGAAAAGTCATTTACTCAAGATGATTCAAGTTAAATAATCATATTTTTAAGATTCAGTTTTAGACTAAAGACCTGTCAATACAGTGACAGCAACTTTTAAATTAAACACAACAGGAAATACGCTCAGAGCCTTCGGTCATCAACACTTTGTAACCTTATCTTTGACAAAGCTACCAGTGGCTTAAGAAATTTCCTGTTCCATAACTCAAAAACCCTGTAACTTACAGCTGGTCACCCGATCCTGATGTTGACCTGTCTGAATAGGGATGTTTTACATTGTCATCAAAGCCGGAGAGAGTTACTAAGATGCAGCACAGCTTGTTATCGTTACTGATACAGGCACCCATAGTAAAACTTGGTACCATGATCATAATGAGCAGTACTAAGACACTCATCCTGCTTCCTTAATTTGATGTGTTCCTGTTGAATCAATGTATTGGTGTGGGACATTGATGCAGGATGCGAGTTTGGTAAAAGATGATGTTGTGTTGATGGTAGGACGAGGTTACCATGCAGCAGCTGGAATCTCGCAATATCACATATCACACAAAAATCATCTTGGCAGGCTTCCAGTAACGTGTTTATGACTGACGACCAGCCTACCGAACCAATCAGCCTCTGGTGAGGAGCTACCGGCAGCTAAGGCGTAGTTTTTGTGTGTGTGTGTGATGGCAGCAACAAAATGAAAACATGATACACAGATGGTTCATCCAATCCTCTGTCAGGTATTTTTGGAAAGTGCCTGCCCTTTTTTAAACAGTTTCCAATGAAGGCTTTCAGATGGTTCTGTGTAACAAACCCGTAGCGCGTCAGGTTAGGACTAGCGAAGGCAGAAATCAAAAAAATTTTTTCATTTATTTTTTAGCATTTTTAAATTGGTATTACTATTGTGGCACAAAATAACATAAAAGGCTAGAAAAATATATTTCAACACTAAATACATTTTTATATAATTACAATATATATATATATTGTAATGTGACCTCTCTCTCTTTTTCTCTTCCATCTTGCAGCAGTCTTATGCTCCTCCCCTCCGCCCATGGCTCCGCCCAGCCCTGGCACCAGGAGGAGGAGGTGGTGGAGGAGGAGGAGGAGGTCATGGAGGAGGGCTAGTGGAGCAGCTTAGTAAGACTAAATGTACATCAGAGGCCTACCGCCTGCCACCACCGACAGGACCTCATCAAACTCTGCCAGCCGTGAGTTCTATTCTATTCTGTTCTTTTCTATTTTGTTCTATTCTATTCTTTCTATTCTGTTCTGTTCAGCCTCATCTGACCATGTCCTCGCTCTGCATGTGCATCCTTCAGAGCAGCTGAGCTCAGTTCATTCTGCTCTGTTCGGTTTATCTTTTTGTAATTTGTTTTGGTGAGTCCAAAGCAGCTTATAATGAGTATCAACAGTTTGCTCTTGACTTTCTGCCCAAACCCCCCTGTGCTTCTCAGAGGAAAAAACACAACCCAGCTGGGCCTAACCCATCCGCTCCCTTCTGCACTAGGTCATCGGCACGCATGCCGCACAAGGACAGACACATGCATCCTTTTACCATCAGCAGAAGATTACAAAAATAACGCAATTACTGTAAGTATTCCTTTTGCTGTAACGCAGAATACAATGTTACTAATTAAATTTCAGTAATTTATACCTGTTACAATCTCAGAACGCATTTTAATGCAACAATTAGATTCAACATGTCGGAAATGATGTTAGGCTTGCTACAACGTAAATATATTGCATTAATCAGCCGTGGAAAGTAACTATGCTGTACTTCAATACAACTGTAAGGTTTTTTTAATTAATATTTTATTTTCTCTACCATTGTACGATTTACTTCTCTATTTTATAGCTTTAGTTACTTTACATATTCGTATTAATTATCAAATATTATCAATAATCAATGATACTACCTGCCAAGTCAAATTCTGCTGTTATTTTGGAAGGTGGGAGTAACTCACAGTAATGCAAAAGTACTGTAAAGCATTACAATTCAGAGGCGGTAATATTGTAATATGCCTAATACTCTCAAATGACAGGAACTAGTAATATAATGTATGACATATGGAAAGTAACTTGCCCAACAATGGTCTTTAACATGTATGCCAACAGTTTTGGAAATGTATTTTTTAAAGTCTATATTACATATAGGATTATCACTCATTCCATGAAAGAAAGTCTAGTAAAACTAGACTTAATAGAAATGCAATTGCATTGTAGTCAGTGCTACCAAGTGATACAGCCACTTTAAAATATGAAGATTTATTACAACTGATCTGCAAGATTTGTAGTGGGTTGAGGAGGCCTATCATTATCCATCAGCAGCTGGGTTAGTCTGAACAAGTTCTGGTACAGTGTTTATTTTAAGCCACTGTGCTTGGCAGCAGCAGTTGTTATACACAGTTTGGGTTATAAATGCCCCATTGCTCTCTGTTTAATCGCTAAAAACATGGAAACTAAAAGTTCACCTTGGAGACAGAGACAGTCTCACACAAGGTCCACTCTGCTGTTTCTGTCATTTCCCTTGATCTCCTCAACAGATGGGGTTTAAAAGAATAGAATAAAAAGATAAAAAAGCAAAAAGGCTATAGAGAAAATAGGATAGTATATAGAAATGTGAGATTTTCTGTAGTATGAGTATTAAAAAATGGAGGTTGCACTTTACATTCACCACGGTAATAAGATGGTAATGAGGGGGTAACAGTGTTATATAAAGAGGTAATATGTAGGTATAAAATTGTAATTACCAAGGTATAAACTGGGTAATACAATCAACGTAATAAGTGTAATACTGGGATAATAAGGTGATAAGAAGGTAACAGATGTATTACCATTGTAATAACTGGAATGGGTCAATGATAACCATATGATAAACTAAATATTACCTCTTATTAACACACTGTTACCCCAATATTACCACTTATTAACCGTGGCGGAATGTAATGTGCTACCAAAATGGAACTTTGAATTATTTTATTAACACATCTTACCCAACTGGAGTGATTGTATTGTTATTATCAGTACTTTGATTAAATGACTTGGATAGGAATACCTGAGTAATTAGAGACCTGTTATTCACCAAGGGTGTGAGCATGTATTCTTACATTCACACATGTAGCTGAGCGTATCTGATCTTTCAGTTAAGATATGGGTAAATGATGCAAATGATAAACCAGTCTTAGAGAGGATCTGTTTGCCTCCAAACTATTACCTGATATATCAAATTTAACTGGAGAATGATATATTGAGCTAAATATTCAGCAGGTAAAGGCTTTCAAGTTCATCAGCGTTTTAGTGATCTGATTTCGGAATAAATAAAAAGGTGATTAAAATGAAATGTGAAGACTGCGCATGAACACACACACAACACACACACCACACGCACACACACACACACAACACCACGCACACAACACCACACCACCAAACACACACACACACCACACACACACGCACACACGCAACACACACACAAACACAAACACACACCATACCTTGCCCTTCTGCATGTCAGCTGCAGTGTCAAGCCTGGTGTATTTCAGCTAGCCCTGGAGGCGTTCTGGAGAAACAGGGTGAAAAAGGGGGCCAATAAAAGTTTCATTAGCGGCCCCAGTCAGTTTGCAATGGCCAGTAACATTTAGGAAAGGTCAGTGGGGGAGGGGGCCTGTGTGTGCTGTTGGGCAGCAATCTTGCTGGCTTCTAACTCTCTGCGGCTTTCAGAAATACACTGAATAGCAGTTTCCTGTCACTCACTGATGTGACATGCGCCCAAACAAACACACCAAACAGGCATTTATTCATGCACGTAGTCCCTTGATGCTGATACACACACAAACACACACAACACTCACTTTTGCTCAGTGTGGTCCTCCTTAATGTTACCAAGCGTGGCCTTTTTTGCGTATGTAACCCGCTACCAGCACCACCTCTTCTTTCAGATTCTGTCATCCTCTCATTTCCTCGCTCCATCCTTCTCTCTTCTCTCTCTTTCTCTCTGCCTTTGCCTCAATCTACCCTCACCTTCTCTCTCTGTCTCTGTGCCAGTTCTCAGAGTGTCAGTGAAAAGTGCGTGTGTCAGCTGACATTTCCAATCACTCCCCGGTCGCCCAAATAGGACACACTTTAACGTCTGGGGACAGAGCAGAACGTGAGCGGAATCTAAAGCAGGGCACAAGGGCATTCTCTCTCTCTCCTCATTTAACTGACACTGTCTCGTGCTCTTACACTCCACTGATTCAACAACTACTCTATCTATTACTATCTATCTATCATCTATCTATCTATTCTACTCTGCTAGTCTCTACTCGTGATGGAGGGGTTGTATAGGACAGACAAACTTATGAGAGAAATTACGGAAGACCTATATAAAACACTA
>NC_045738.1:2116942-2117069 GCF_008692095.1 Etheostoma spectabile | reverse complement strand
CAGGTCTCAGCTTTCCAAAGGGAGCGGTGCATGCTATAAACTCTGCAGGGTGCCCAAAGTTTTGCAGACGCCATTTTTTTGTTTCCTGTTATTTTGAAAGTGTAAATGATGGAAATAAAATCTAACT
>NC_045738.1:2088856-2116917 GCF_008692095.1 Etheostoma spectabile | reverse complement strand
GTATTGAGTAGATTAGTGAAGAAAGAAACTGTAATCTTACTCCGCTACATAGGCTACAGGAGCTCGTTACTTTTCTTTTACCTACTTTGGTATTCTACGCGTCATTGTTGTACCCCCGCGTACGTATCATTTTAATGTTTTATTTGACAGAGAGGAGAGTCTTCCCGATTAAGGCTCTCACGCGTGACTGTGTTCCACCAATCAAACAGCGTTGTGCAGTACCGTGACATACTCGTTCTCAGCGGCGGGACCAGTGTATATATCTATGGGCGGACGTGTTAGCTTACAGTCGTTAGCAAAACCAAAGAATTCAACCGTCGCCAAGGAAAACAAAAAGTAGAGAAACCCCCACGGCCTCAAGTGGAAAGCATGTTACTTTTCGGAAAAAGTGAGAAAAGCAGCTACATCAGGCGGCGTCGTCTGTGTCGACCAAACAAACGGACATGTGAGCCTTCAACAAATCACAGCTAACTGAGGAGAAGTAGGGTAGTTTTAGTGTTTGCGTGGAGAGGTGGATCTTTGTCTTTTAGGTTACATACAGTATGTTTTGCAATGCAGTTCCATCCAAATTTAATGGACAAGTCTTCACTAGCTATTTGTAATTAAAAATTACATTCTTAATTATTTTATGCTTGGATGAACAATTCGTTCGCCTAATATGATATTTTGTAGTTTTGTCTGTCTGATTGATGCTTGTTTAAGAAATAATCAGACGTTACTCAACGTTACTAATATTTGAGTAGTTTTTTTCATCAAGTACTTTTTACTCTTACTAAGTAATTATTGGAGGATACTTTTACTTTTATTGAGTTCATATGATTCTGAAGTAACAGCACTTATTACTTGAGTAAAATTTTGGCTACTCTACCCACCTCGGTAATGAGTATTGAACTCATAAACTTGTGGTTAATGGCATAAAGGTATTAGACTGAGTTGTACAATTCCTCCGAAATTGCACCTTTTCACAACTTTCTCACGTTTGTAGGTGAGGAGCAACAAAATACATAATGCTGGACAGACCTGACACTAATCTGGTTTTAGTCGCCTCGGAAAAATAAAACTGGACAAAGTTACAGTTAACCATTAGAAAACACTGATTTCCCTAATTATTATTCTAATAGCCCCTTATCGTATTCGTTATTTATTATACTTGTTATGGTAAAGACAAAGAGGAGAGGCGAAGACAAGGGATTGGGGCTATTCAGAAACATCGGGGCTGTAGCCGGGCTAACGAAGACTCTGCAGAAATCCTTCCATTTTAGTCAGGTAATTCATCGTGACTCACTCTATATGCATCAAGCAAGATATCCTCATTGACTTAGTCAAAACGCACCTGTCTCACATTACTTAATGCCAAGCCACAAACGATATACAGTCATTCCAGTGGTTGTTGTTATAATTATAAAAAGCGCACTACTTTTGTTACTATTGTTAATACAATCACAAATAATCCTCACCGCCAGCACCACCATCAGTTTTTCAGGTTTACAGAACAGTGATTGAGTCACCCGGAGGATAGCAGAACCCCAAAACGCCAAACACCCCAATAACAGCAAGTAAGCAGAGCAGAAATGTGAACGGAGGGGTAAAGCTACCTTCGCCCTCTGTGCCTGGACTCCGCGGCTTTGAGTGAGGCCAACAGCCTTATGGCTGCAGCAGGGCTGTCAAAGTCACAAAAAAGCCATAGACTGTACACACAAAACAAACACAGAAGAAGAAGATGATGGACGGAGGAGCACGGTGAGGGGGTGGGGGGGGAAGGATAAAAGGTTGTGGAATAGCAGTTTCATGCTTGTTCTGAATATAGCTGAGAAAAACCAGCCAAGCGTCTGTGCTGCATTAATCCTACAAATGTGTGATGAAAAATCAAGTAGGTAAAAGTATTTAAGAAAGCTGTAGTTCTCCATTAAATGTGGTTAGCACAGAAACATCACACAGAATTGGTGTCATAACAGTAACTCTTGCTAGATTCTTATGAGCAAAAAGATCTGGTAATGTCTGCTCAAAGTTTTGTGTACTGTAAAGCTATTTTTTTAATGAAATTAACATCATTAGCCATGTTACGTGCATAGTGGTGCTCTCCATTCATTCCTGGTAGATGTACTGTCTCCATGACGCGTTATCATGACTCAAATGCTGAGAGAAATATTTACTTCTAAAATATCCTGGCTTCATATGTTGACGTTTAATATCCACGCATTGCCTGTGAGCTTTTTTTTTTTTCTCTGCCCTGAATGACACTATCGTCAGGTCGATATATAGGGTTCCAAAACAAGTGGACATGAAGAAAAAATTCTCCAACATTTAAGCCACCCAGTTAAAGTGATTCATGATCTTGTAAAGCAAATAACAACGCAAAGAAGCAATATTATTGGCCAAAATGAGTCGGCTCATTTTCTGAGTGTAATGTATGCACAGTGTATCTGCAAAATTGCTGACGCTCTGGGGATCTAGGTCGGCACTACAGGAAGCCTGAAGGACAAAAGGTTGAAACACGCACAATAAATCTCTTCTTTCAGAATACACCTGTTTTTGCTGGGTCAAATGGCGTGAGGCTGCGAAAGAGAGACAGAAAGAAACTAAAGAAAGCCGTCTGTCCCAGTGTGACTGGCAGGTTGCGTGCAAGTGTGTGTGGTGAGCAAAACAGAGACTGTTAGTAGAAAAAGTTTTTGACTGTGTGTGTGACTGTTTAATGACGAGAATATGAAAGAATCTATGACACGCAAATGCCATTAATTCAAGAAAAACGTTCACAAAGGACAAACAGATTTGAAAAATCTGCTGTGTTTTGAGTGGGCTGCGTGTGAACACAATTAAATGATCAAAAGCTGACTCATTACCAATACTAAATGTGTTAAAATCATGTAGGAATGAGGGAATACAATTCACTTCTCTATCAAGTGCAAAAACACAGTCACGCACGCGCAAACACACACACACACACCACACACAAACACAACACACACAAACACACACACACCACACACACACACACCATTCCTAACAATCTTCTGTCGGTCTGTCCATGATTTGGCGCTCTGTTGCGGATGAGCAGATGTTGTTTTTACTGGTCAAAGGCAGCAAGATAGGTATTGCCACACAACTATGTATATGTTGTAATGAGAATCCCTAATAAACATACAATGATGGCAGAGAAAAACAGATTAATAAACAGCATCTGCCAGGTGGCAGAATGCCTATTTCCTTTATTTAGAAAGAGTTCCATTTCTAAAATCTCACAATAGAACGATGGCGGTTTGTTTAACACAGAATGTCCAGTTAGTGGGAAAATCAAAACCTCCAAAACAGTTCACAAGATCAATCACCACTCGTCCTTGTGTTTGATGGCAGTAGTAGAAATGAAACGACTGCATTGACAAAGTTTTGTGTTTTACCGGGGAATCCACCCGATTTTACACACACAAAGTCTAAATTGGGACTAGGTGTAGTTATGTGAAAAATTTGTATAGGAGTCTTTTGTGGTACTAGAGGGAGCTCATTCAAAATCTGATGATTGAGTGTCTGAAGTCACTCAGCATTCGTTGGGTCCAAAGGACTACAAGTTCGGGCTAAGAGGTCTGGAGTTTACCAGACGTCTTTAGCACGCTCCCATCTCTGCCTTAGGCTAGTGGTGATGCCACAGTACCCACTCCTAACATAAAACACCCAAAATTGGCTCGAGTTGATGGTGGGAACTAGATGGCATTTGACAAGAAGGAAGAATACAGGAAATAAAACTGAACAATATCTCTGGTTCCTGCTGCATTGATTTTGATGCTTACTTTCTATTTGAGTGTCCATAATGAGTGACAATGCAATAGGAGTTCAATGGCAAATGGTTTGAAAGTTACTCTTGAAAGCTACTGAAAACAAGGAGCTGTATGACTTTTGTGTAGTAGCCAAATAATGTCACACACCTTTTTACAATAACCATATTATTTCCACATCCGTAAAGTTTCAGGTATAGTGAGAACCTTCAGCCTCTACATAAAACCAAAATATTATTATGAGAGTTTAAAGTCCTGAAACAGCCTGACATGGTCTAAATGTCTCACTTAGAGTAGTTCATTGCTTAAGTAGTTTATTTAAACCACTTCATTTACTCCTTTGTAGAATTAAGAATGACCGTCATATGATTATATATTTCTGTGTTATGAGGCAGCAGGGGGTTCCATGATAACAAGCAGCTCTGGCACAAATAGATGTCATTTTATTCACCATCAATCCCTGAGGCCTTAAACAGGACAGTTTCAATGATTTGGATCATACCAGGAGTTTAAAAAGTTAGGTTTTATAGATGGCTAAATAATTGAGGCTACAAAATATCTATATTTAGAAAGGTGCAGCAGCAGGATGGTGTTTTCCACATGGTATCAATATCTTATTACTATAGGGATGGTTGCTTTGTATCGTTAGCTTATTTGCCCAACTTAATGCAGTTTTTTTGTGATATGTGGTCGACACCTATCACCAGCATAGTAAGACCCGATTCTGTACGCGCGCAAAAAACAGACACTGAGGAACGCGACACAGCCACCCCCCCACGCCGTGTACAGACCAATCAAAACTAGTGGCCTCTGAGATTCAATCGCAATTCACACCGGAACGCTGTTTCTAGTCATAGTGGTTACCTGCATCAGCAGCCATCCCCCCTCCTTATCCTCACCACACACGTTTAGTTATTATTAAAGTACGACAAATGTAGTCCATGTTGAGGAGCTGTATCTCTTATGACTATTAAAACATAGTTGTGTAGATGCGGCATGAATCTGCTGTGCCCTGCACACGGAAAACACCTATACGCAAGACCACTCACCATTCAGGTCTCGTGACATGATGGCTGGAGATATTTTTCTCAAAGTGCCATCTAATTGACACGTTTGGTATGATAGACCATTAGCCTTGAAATGGGCAATTTGCTTGATTGTAGTCATCACTCAGGAGTGAGCTGGTTTTTTGAGACTATTCGACCTCCCTACAGGGAGGTCAGAGGTCCAGTATCTGCGAAAGAACAAATGAGTGTAGGGATCATTGTCGCTCAAGCACACTTCAGCTGATGGAAGCCTGCTGAATCTGTAAGCAAATGACTGCCTTCCAAGCTGAGGACAGTTTTCCAAATGATTACGCCACGCTACTGCCAGGAATGTATTTCCGACCACCATTCATGATAACCTAAACTACCATGCTTTAGTGGGGGCAAACCAACTATCATCTCAGCTCTTCTAGGCACGATAATAAGGATATTTACAGAGAAAGGAGAAATAAATAATATCCTGATTACATAACCCTTATTTGTGCCTGTCCCTCCCATTTGGCCTATGGATGACACAGAGGTTGAAAATGCCGCGTGCTCGGGCAGGCCGACAATATTCAATCGTGCAATGAAAAAAGAAGAAATAAGTGTGATTCCAAAGTGCGCTCCATATGAAGGACACACTTATATGTAGCTCATAGAAACAGATGAAGGCGGGCTAACATGAGCGCACACGTACGCAAGCACGCAGCAGCACACAACACACACACACACACACAGACACCAAAACAAACACACACCACACAACACACAACAAACACACCACACACACATCCCAGCTAATTTCTGAGCTCACGAGTCTGGCCATGGGCCATTAGAATGGACTAAGGCGAGGAAAGAAAAAGGAGGAGAGAGCTAAGGAGGGGAAAGGGAGGGGAGAGATGTGGCCAGCAGGCAGAGAACGAGAGAGAGAGAGCGAGAGAGACCCACCCCGGAGAGAGAGAGAGAGATGACAACAGAAGGGAGCAGAGAAAAGGAAGGAGACCTGGAGACAGTGAGCGGGAGAGCCCTTTCTTGGAAATGAAATCCTTTACAATCTAAAGTGGTTTCTCTCCCTTCCTTTGCTCCATCTGTGCTCTGTGCCTTCCCTCCCCCAGAGCTCCCACAACTGTCAAATAGAAATGTCGTGTATTTGAAACATGAGACCACTACAAAGCTGTGGATTTTTTGTACAAAGAAATCTTATTATTTCTCAGAGAACAAAGCCAGTGGAAGAAGTAATAAGTACCTTTAATCAAGTACCGTACTTGGTACAATTTGAAGGTACTTTAATTTCCTTGATTAGTAAGTTTATGCGTTATACCTGTCCACTACATCTCAGAGGAAATATGTACTTTACTTTACTTACTAATATTATGTTTGCATGTTACATTGTTATTTTGATAACAAGTTGCTACTTTGACTTAAATGACAAGATCTAGATACTTCTTCCCTGACTGCCAAAGCAAAAATGTGCTTTCTTGTTCATTGAAATGGCATGCAGTTAAAACCGTATATTATGAGGGAAAGTGGTGCATCGGGCTGCAACAAATTAGTGTATCTGTGCCACCCTATATTCATTATATTGGTCCAGAGAGAAATATTAACTTTTTAGGGTAAAAGAAGAAAAGAAGCCTCGAGACGCTTGTGGGTTTTCCAACAAGCTGAGAATTTGAAAAGTCAGTCAGACTTTTACACAATTTAGAAATGATTTAGTCAAGACCACATAGAAATCAATAATAATCCTGCAGACAGCAAGCGGAACATGATTTATTTATTCATTTTGTCGTTGTCTTCACGCTCTTGTACTCTTTCCTCTCTGCAAAAATCTTACTGAAAAGAGGATGTCGGCTAAATCATCACTTCAAGGGGTGCCACACCTCACTTGAGCAGACTGACCCCAGCACACCAAGTTATTTTTTATTTTTTAACCCACCTCACCCTCCCTGTGCTCTCCCATCCATCCATTCATTCCTTGCCAAGAAACTCTCGTGCCCCAATTTGTACAACTCTAGTACGTAAGCCCACCTTATATTGTTCGCCCACTGAAGCCTCGGCAATCAAACCAACAATCATCTGGTTGTTAAGCATTCTAATGGCAGCTGATATGATATGAAATCCTCATTGTGAGTTAACGACTGTCTACATCACAAGCAGCGCAACTGGATGATGTGGGCCAGAGCCCGTAGAAATTCGACTAGCTGCTTGAAGCTGCCGCATTTAAATAATACGCACAAATTACAGCTGAAGATATCAGTTTGCATTGAAACATCTCTGTAAAGTAAGTATTCCTTAAAGGCCTGTCTGGATATACTCCAACTAGCCTTTATGCACTACTATTACATGCAAACGCACTGACTCTTACGTTTTTACAAAAATTCCCTGATTTAAGGGTTTTTTACCGGATTATTACTAATTGAAAGTGTGTCCTATTGTACCAGATGACAAGACAGAAAAACGTTGTGTGTGTGTTCCAAACATTTTTTAAGTAAATTGTTGTTTCTTTTTTTGCTTATGATTTAAGTATTTTTGATCTGATTTCGACATTTGTAAAAAAACGTCATGCCCATACACATAGTACCTGTCTCTTAGGAAGGGCAAATCTCCCAGGGGCACAGTACGTGTCAGAACTTCTTTTACTTTTGTCCTTGTCTATCTTTAGATAATCTATATTTGACCAATTTTCTTTTTGAACACATGATTACGTTGCACACCTAAAACAGCCCAGGCTTGCGTGCACGCTATCCCAGGTGATTACTTCAAGCTACAAATACAACCCACCCTTTGCTCTCGTATCTGATTGTTAGTAACCCCCACCGTAGCAAATAAAATGTGACCTGATGGGATTAAATTAGGCGTTACCTTGCGGCATGAGTCTGAAGTCATTCACTGATGTGGCAAGCCATCTAAATGACTATTAAATCACAGTCGTAAGTATATCTTTACTTTGATAAGATACTTATCGCGAACTTTTTGTGTTTATATGATTTTGGAAAAGAGCTAGGAAACATGGATGCTTAAACGACGTGTACCACACTATTTCCAGTCTTTCCATTTATTACATATTTGTAAAAAAGCTAAATAATTGGCTCAAAATGTTACACAAACAAGAGTCAGTGTATTGGTCGGGCCTATTCAGCTGCAGCTTAATACCCTTGTTGCTGTAGGTCTAGGGAGGTTGATGTTTAATGTTTTTGGACAGCGAGGAAGGAAATTGATATATCAGGCTTGGACTACCCAGCAATACTCGTTATTAGAATAGGTCTCAATGGATTTGGTAAACATAAGAAAAAAATAAGATTTTATTTTTTTTTCCATTTTTTTATTAAAGTGACCTTTGCTGCCCTTCACTCTGCCTTGCATTTTCTACTTTCAGTGAATGGAAATGTGGCCGTAGCTAAAGCTAATCGCAGCAAAGATGGCTCCCTTCTATGGACAACAAATTCTTCAGAAGTGCGACCAATGAACAACCAAAAATAAACAAGCTAGAAGTGAATGTGGAAGTGATGGGCCGTGGAATAAACACAACATTAACCAAGACGAAAACCGTGGGACAAACTGTATGCTAACACACATTAATTAGCACCACAAGACTACATAAAGAAAAGGGAGGGGGTGCCCAGGTAATAAAGTCTACAAAAATAGTCCCCCTCGCACTATCTGGTGCAAAGTTTAAGAGTAAAGCATTTTCCTGGGAAATGGGAGGACAGCATCGGGAGAGCACAGCGCCCGAGGATTTGTGATACGGCTGGTCTGCATTATATCCAGGCAGAGAGCATTTAACCACTGTAGTGGTAGGGAACATCTGTGGACTGCTGCAAAAGGAAGAACTAGCAACAAAACAACTCCCACAGATAGTTTGCAAAACAGATATGCTTCTACTGCGCAAGACCCTGGATCTCCGTTGACAATGAACTGATTAGAAGCTTACCAGCACACAGCAGGGGGTAAGACTGAGAGGAACTCAAAAAGCAAAAAGTACACAGGGAAAATAGGTAGTAAAAAAAGAAGTACTCTGACTTGGCAACCAATGTTCCTAGAAGTTTTTTCAGCAGGCTGGGGAAAGGGTTAACATTAATTAGGGTTGAAAATTGGTGGGGGTGCACTAGATAGTAGTACAATGCTGGCAAGAAACAGCAGGTCAGCGAACCGGTTGCAGTGGCCTAGTTGGAAAAAGTTGTCAACAGCAGGCATCACCTAAAGAATATTGTACAAGCGTGGTGTTTTGCAATGGGAAAAGCACAGGGGCCATATCTTGCACCCGGCAGGCACAGTGTAAAGTCAGACGCACGTGTATTTGGTGTTTAAGACCAAACGTAATTGTAATTTCCTCCAGCGACCACGTGCTATCTTAAGGAAGCGGGAAGTGATTGCGCCATTGACCACACAAAAACTCTGGTCTAAGTCAATACCGCAGCATTTCATTGTATTAACAACAAATGAGTAAAATGTGCATAGCTTAGGCACAGCACGTGTTACCAATATTTTGTTCACACACACACACACACCACAACACACACCACAACCACACACACACACACACACAACACACACACACAAACACACACCCCAGGCAGTGCAGCAGCACAAACATGCAAAATATTAAAAAGAACTACAGATAAAATATGACGGTGACAAATTCGCACGCATAGCAGTGCGCCAAGTATAAACGCGCATGTCTTGTAAAAGGGAATGGAGAGATAACCCTCGGATTGGTTGGCTTGCATGTACACCCAAAAACACACATATGAATAATGCGACACTAAGTACACCCTTTTCAACCATTTGCCCGGCGAACGAACGCTTTTGTCACCCGTCAAACTAGCAAAGGGATTTGGACCGCCCTAAACGCACCTGACCAGCTATTCTTCACGTTTTTATCGAGCGATTACCATTAAAATAGGGCCCAAATGTGGTACAATTCTAGTCCAGATATTGGTCCGTTCTATCACACAAATAGTTCTATTCATTTTGGATCATAATAAGGGTCAGAGGTATGCAGTTTACAGATATCACAAATAAGAGCAATACATGTGCCATCTTTACAATGGCATCTCAGATAACTTTTCACTTCTACGGACCGCTACTTTGTCATTACAACCTTATACAAGATTATTTATAGTCTGCTTTTATACTTAAATATGAGCAGTGTTTCTAGTCCATATGTGATTTTTTATTCAAATTACAAACTTTGG
The DNA here is from genome assembly GCF_008692095.1 of Etheostoma spectabile. NCBI lineage: Eukaryota > Metazoa > Chordata > Actinopteri > Perciformes > Percidae > Etheostoma > Etheostoma spectabile. The sequence goes on along the minus strand of NC_045738.1, from coordinate 2,106,930 downwards.
AACTTACAAGGAAACATAACTAAATGGTGATATCAAGATAAAGTAAACGTTTGCTTTCTTTGGGGGCACAAGTAAGAAAACCCTAGCTTCACAAGACTAAAACTGAAGCAACGTGAACTCTATGCAAATGTGAGTTTTTAACGTAAGGTACTACAAGTGTACTTTGTGAATTGTTCATAGGGCTTTTTTCTGCACTCCAACCTTTAAAGCGGAACACACTGCAAAGGAAAATCCTGCATATCGTAGTTTTGGCCGCAAACCCAATGTGAAACGGGGACTTATTGAATCCGGCTGAACACAGTAGCTCTCTGAATGCTGCGGTGTCCTCGGTCCCTCCCCCCCAGTCAGAAGAGGTGTTGAGATGCAGGTACCATCATTCAGGGCATTTTAATAACAATTTTAAATTTTTCTGGGACAGCAGACAAGCATTTTAATGACAGATAGACTTTTCCTTAGCAAGTGAGGGTAAAGCTGTCACCCCAACCTATTTTACTTTTCTGCGTACCCTGGACACTGCCCTCTGCCAAGGACACAGACATGAAGGACTCCTACACGCATGGCAGAGATCCCATAGCCCCCAGTGAGAGAGCGTTGACCCCGGGACCCTCAGAGCGAGGCCGAGGGAATCTCAACCCCCTCTACCCTACCACCCAATTACTAACACCTTAAGGATCATCTCCTTTAACTCCATACCACCGTCTCTCAACTCAACTTTTCACCCCTTTACCCTTTCCCCAGTTGGAGTTCGCACTGACACCAGATCCAATGTACCCTACCTTTCCAAATATTCCCCTGCTTCCCCTCCATAAGTTTTGCCACAATCTCCAAAGGTAAAACACCAGGCATCCTCAGGGCCCACCCACCGGGGCAAACAACCTCTGTACGTGGGTAGTAGAGTTGTTCAATTCACATAAAAAGAAATCAATTTAAACAGATTTGTTCCATTCTTCCGATGCAGGTAACCTTATTCTTATATCTTATAACTGTCTTAATCTATTTAGAACTTTTATTTTTGATTCTCTTCACAAAGGTTTCAATTGGTTTTAATTGATATTTCGGCTTTGTAAATCACCTTGAATTCCCCTGAAATGTCCTCTGTAAATACATTGCTAGAATATCACACTTTAAAGCAAATAAGGTTGGTTTGGTTTTTAATGTAAGCGGCTGATGTGATCTTAAATAAAACGATGTCATTTTCCATGTGTAAATTAGACTAAAAAAGAAGCATGATTGTACAGCAATAGCATAATTGGCAAACTAATACTAATGAGCTGGAGCTCTCTACTGATGTTTGTTTTAAACTCCATTCAAGTAAGAGCAATAAAAATAATGAATGAATCGTAGAAAAGGAAAGAGTACGGATAATTATCACTAGGTTTATAGAAATTCGGCTTCCCTACGGCGCTGTGCTGTAATGATGTCAGGGACAGGCATTTAATATGCTTTTAGAGCTCAAAGCAATATTGATTAGGATGCCAAAGCAGATTTGACTAGCAGTTAGAAGAATCCAGAAAAACTAAAGTAAAACAGTTTTCAGGGGACATCAACACAGTTCGGATCATTTATTAGTTTAAAAAGTAGGACTGTAAATCATTTACTCAAAATCTCTCTGAAGTCATCACAGAGATGAAATATTAGAATTTGCCATGAAAACGTCTCTGCGACGTTCATGCGAATTCGAAGACTTCAATCAGACGGACTTTTCTTCACTCTGTTATTGAAGCTGATGTGCTGATTAAAGCATTTATGCCGTTGTCCTAAACCTGTCAGGTCTTGGTAACCCTGACAGATGAGAAGCAATCATACCGAATACAAGCTCTTGTGTGCCTCTGCAACAGCAGACAAACTACATCTATTGATTAATGCTTTGTTCAGACACTCCACATCAAGCAGACCTATCAGAACACATTCGAGTGAGCTCTTCACCACAGCGACTATTTGAAACACATTGGGCTATTGTGTGGGCATTCTCTTTTTGACTGGGCCAATGCCCAAACAATTCCAACATCTTGCTTGAAAAGATGCTTAACTTGACTATCATGAGGGTGCCCACCTTTTGAACTCAAATCAGGGAATGAAACCAATAGAAGGTACTTAGCAGGCATCATTTAGCTAGATGTTAAGATAAAAGGGTGATGGGAGTCAATAATGTTGGTATTATACAATTAACTTACACACCCCTTAGACTACCACAGAAGTACAAACTAAACAATTCTGAGGGCAAACGAAGGACCTTTGCAACAGGCACGCGCAGCACGATTGCAGTACTTTTTTTATTTAAAGTCACACTGTCTGTTGACCAGACATTAGCTCACTGGTAACATTTAGGCATTGTAATTGGGGATGCAAAAAGTACTCCAGTAAGGAAAATTACAAAAAAAACTGACTGGTCTGCCTGTAAGCCGCCGAGCTAGTCAGTTCTCAACTGATGTTTTCCTGACTGAATCCATATTCAGCGTTTGTGAAGTCCATTATGACTTTGCAAGTACACCAATAACCAGACTGGATAAGCCTATGAATTCTCACTCACCTGCATTGGTTGGTGTTCTTGTCCAGGATGGCCTTTGTTGACACATCTTCCATATCTGTAAAAAACAACAATGAAATATTTTGATTAGTTGTTGTATCATTTTGCTATTTTTAACATCTGGAGCAATATTGGTGTTGTTTGGAGGTTATGGATGGGGCATTGCTCTAGGGTAGTGGTGCAATGTCTGTCGTGGATTCTGTCAGTCCACCACTTTAATGTTCGGCAGAGATTTATGTTCCCCACAGGTGACCAAATACCTGCCAAACTAATACAATTTCCCATCAGCCTTTGAATTTGTGTTAGTGCTAATTAGCAAATCTAAACATGCTAACAAGCTAAACTGAGATGGTGAATTTGATACACATTCTTGCTACTAATCAGTTTGTTAGCATTATCATAGTGAGCACGTTGACATGTAGCATTAGCATTTAGCCAAAGCACCACTTAAACCTGTTAAATCCACGGGGTCGCCGCGGCAACGTACCTTACATTAGTTCTGAATGTTACATAATAAGTATTTAACACAAAGATCTAAACTTTTGTCAATAGGACATGCTGTAATCATTCGGTTGGTAGAATGTCTGCAATTCATAATTAGTTCATTTTACGAAATCATAAGCACCAAAGCGAGATCAGCTGTAACTGATGTCGTGGAGTCTCTTGCAGACACCCAAAACTGTTTTAGAACAGACTTGTGTCATATTAATTTTATTTTTTCCTTTTGGATTCAAACTTTGGTTTACAGTTGCAGTGGTGTCGAAATTCAAGACATGTTACCTCCTCTGAGACATATGTTCAGGTAAAACTGCAAAGAGTTTCCACAAGTTTGAATCCAAAAGGATAAGTAAATTTAAATGAACAAAGGCTGTTCATAAAACAGTTTCTGGGGTAGAGTCTCTGCATCATCATATTTCTATACTATGTCCACCATCCATTCTGTCCTTATCGGTTTCAATTCACCGTAGGCCAGACAGTACGTCTCATAAATGATGGTATAACTAGACATCGGTACGGCACCCCAATCCAATCCTGCTTGGAGGGCCTATAAGAGAGACAAACTTCACACCTCTTTCCATCTGTTCTCTGTGCAACTTAATGTCTGTCCGTTTCAATACTTTACTGTCTGTCTTTGTTTGAACCTGTGCCTCTCTCTTTGTCTTTTTCCCCTTGTATCACTCTTTATTCTTCAGCAGCTGTTCTCGAGAGAAGTTAATACTGTTTCTTATCAGCCCAGTCTTTCAGTCCTCCTGGAAGGAGAGGGGGGGGGGACTCAGACCAGAAAGCTTGGATCGCTGAGATCAGCCTGGATCACTGCCTAGCTCTGTGGATGAGACTTTTTATTAATGTTTAACCTGCTGCACAATGACAGCCGGCGACTGACTATAAACAGATGACAGACTGGCTAGCTGATGGCCACAGGTGAGGAGGAGCAATTCCTTCTTCCCTTTCACAGAAAAAGGGGAGACAACTAGGAGGGAGACAGGAAGGATAGAGAAACCAAGAGAAGATACAGTGTGGAGGGTTACAAGCTGAGAGGGTGATAAAGTGAAGGAGGAGGAGAGAGACACTCGGAGGAATGAGAAAGAGATGAGGAGAGGGTGAGCAGTCAGTCAAAGATAATAATAAAAGACACTGAAGGCGAGGAGGAGCGAGGTATTCAGGGAGCGATAGGGAGATAGTAAGAGGTGTTTAATAAAGAAGAGATCATTTAGTTGTCACCATCAGAGAGTCTCTGTCACGCCAACTGCTTTGTCAGTAGAAAAAGTGAACACTCGCTTGACAGCTTCACATCAAACTCTATTGGGACAGAGACTTCAGAAATAACGACAGACAAAAGGCTTTTAAAGGCCGCTCTTCACACATAACACAATAGTGAGCAGCTTATGATATTAAATTGGGAGAGAGAAAAATCACTGTTTTTCAGACAATGCATAAATTTCACAGATTTCTTCTGCAATTTGAGATATTTTTAGGGTTTTTACAAACCACCGATGTGTCAGGCTAAAACAAATCTGATGTTGTCTCAGTTTTTTTTACAAAGTCATGGCTAATGGTAAACAAGATCTTTAGCCTGCAATTGGGGAGTGATCCAACACTGAAAAAACAAGCGGGTCTAATCGCCCACACACATATGCAAAGACAACACACATGCAAGACGCACAGCGAGGCAACACGCAGATCAAAAACACCAAGCGGTAATCACACACAACACACACCATCTGGCATACCAGATCTTTGTGGACTTCGGCTAGTGTGATTCAAACTTTGTGTGTGTTTGTGTGTTTGTGTGTGTGTGTGTGTGTGTGGGTGTGTGTGCGTGTATGTAAAACCTACAGTGCCTATGTGAGTGAGTATGAATGCATGACAAGATCTCATGCACCATTGGTGTTTGGCAGGTTGTTTTTCCCAGCAGAAAAGTGAAACATTTCCAGAATGTTTGTTCGTTTGCGTGTGTGTGTGTGCTGGTAAAAAAGAAAGAGAGGAGAAGAGTGAGAGACGTACTTGGCCTGACACATTATGAATCTGAAAATATGTTCGGAGTGGAAAACAAACACAGTGTTATTTAATGCGTGGCTTTTAGTGCGTGTGTGTGTGTGTTTAAGCTGGACGAAAACAAAGAAGAGTAGGAGGAGAGCGAGAGACACAATGGCCTTGGGGAAATTCAAATTACAACAACACTGCGCCATTCCAAATGGTGTCCCTCTGGACTTGATTCAGTGATAATTCCATTATCCAGACAGCTACAGCAATCTGCTATGAAGAAATGGAAGAAAGTATTTTAAAGGAATTAATAGATCAGATGATAAAGAATGATGTAAGGAGAGCTTGGAAAAGAGGAGGCAAATGTCCTATTCGGTCTTAAAGTCCCAACGGAGCTTTCATTGAGCCAGAAGAAGCGGAGAGATAGTTGAAATAACATCAACACGCACTTGACCCAACGACTGTGACACATGAGACTCACTTACAACATAAACAAGACTCCAAAGGCCAGATGGTTAGGGTTAGCACTTCCTTATTCCATTATTCTCCATTGTCCAAATAAACAGTGAGTGAATGTGTCTGAAGGGATCTGGATAATTCATTGTTTTCATTGGAGAATCATGAACTAAGAGTCCTTTAAGGGAGTTAAGTGTGAAGCAAACAGCGGAGCAATTTTCCAACATGTTGACAAAGTGATCTAAACCACAGCAGTCTGTAGTTCGTAGTTCTGTACCAACTTATCTTCCCTTGATGTATATTGAACGTTTGTTTCCAGCTGCTCAGTTCATTCCCATAATGTCTGTCACTGTCGGTCCCATCCAGATGACAAACTTATGTTCCCAATCCTGATTCATGTGCGTGTTGTTTGTTTTCAGGAGTGAAGCCATTTCTTTTTTACCCTGCTGAAGTATCTACATTTGTCAGTACTTTCCAGGAGTGCTCTCTCTCCTCTCTTTTCTTTGGCTTTGTAGAAAGCTACAAAGCCCCGCAAAACAGTTACTAAGCCAGCGAAGACCTTTTAGGACAAGCTACGTTGTCTTCTTCAACACATGAAAACTCCTTAGTATTTTGCCAAAACTTTGATTTTTTTTCCCCACTGAGATACGCGATACACAAAGACAGTAAACAAAATAAAAAAAGTGACAGCATTTTCCACACTGTCGAGGTTTAAGGAGGAACGTGAATGGGAACTTCGGAAAATTTTGGCAGGCTTGAAAAATGTGTGCACTTGGCTTGTGGTGTGTGGTGTGTGGTGTGTGTGTGTGTGTGTGTGTGTGTGGTGTGTGTGTGTGGTGTGTGTGTGTGTGTGTGGTGGTTAATGACAGTCCTCAGAGGCCCCCACAGCGTAGATCGTGTTTTCATTGCTTGTGGAGCACTGTCAGACAATGGATGCTCACGTTGATGTCTACTGCATTCCAGTTGCCACACACCAAACACACACCATTTCACATCTCTCCAGGTGCTGTGAGTGTAACATACTTATGGATATGTCCATGTTCTCTGAGTTTGTAAGTTGTGAGTGTTGGTCTCAGGTGTTTATGTGTTTCAGCGTGTGTGTGTGTGTGGTGTGTATGTGTGTGTGTGTATATGCACGTAGGTTGGTCTCTGTGGGAGTATCCCGTAATTGGGATCCATGCAGTTGTCTGTCTCTTGCACTTTCCCTCATCTGTCCCTCTCTCTGCCGTTAGACTCAGACAAACACAGATAGGAGGGAAATAGTGCAGTGCTTCAGAAGTCTTGAATTGATTCCCCACATGGAGTTTAACATGTTCAGGGCTTTACAGAATGAAGTTTTGGAGTTTTTCCATGATGAAAAGGCAATGTGCTGTGAATTCAGAAGATAGTTTGATGCACTGAAAAAGTTTTCTGCCAAAGGGCTTTTTATGATGTTAATCAGTGTCTCTAGCCAGTAAGGTGGTGCATTCAGGAATGGTATACTCTATCTTAATACATGAAGGGTGAACTTGAATTGAAATGAGTTAGATCTTGACTACGTCACTGGCCATAACTCTTCAGAGCTCAATATCCCCATTCACCAGGATCCTTAACATAGGATGCTTTTGTCAATGTAGTTAAAGTGAAATTAGGTGAGACAACACCAGTGTTGCAAAAGATCATGACTGTTGACCCTAAGGTCGGGGTTAATAGAAAAACTGTATTATAAGCTGTTCAAAATGACCACACTTGAGGCTGGGTGAAAGCTGACCAATATAGAGAGGAGTGGTGATTCCGTAATAGTCAAATGGGGAAAGCAGAGCATGCTTTCAGACTCTTTGCAGGGCACTTGGCAGGTACACTGTTAGTGCCTGGCATCGTTATAAACCAAAAAGTGACAGAAATAGATGTGTAAAGACCACAGACTGTAAAAATGGGTGGACGTGATGTCACCCAGTCATTTGTGGACTGCCGTTTGGAAGCCAGCTGTTTGCCTTTTGGCGTTGCCATCTTGGCATTTGGACCCAGAATGACCATATTTGGACAAGAGGGCGGAGCTGGGGAGGTGCTGCAGCTAAGCCAGTGTTGTGTGGTAAAAATTGCACTGCGCAACGCTAAATGCTAAAGAAGGAAAAAATCACTGTTGGCGGGTAAAGTGGACCTTCAGTCACTGGCGACATACATCTGCCATGTACGGCAGTACAGGAAATAGGCACAATACATTTTTAGGCGCCAAGGACGTTCCAATTGATAATCTTGATGAAGTGAAAAACACACAAAGAGGGTTAAAGTTAAAGACAAAGAGATGGACAGCACTCAAAAAGTTCAAAGCTATTTCAGTGTGCATGGCCATGGCTAGCCATTGCTAAGCCTCTGTTATCTTTGAAAGGTCATGTGTAGCCACACCCCCTGTTTATCTTTACATAATTTACTAACGACACATCAGCTGTATTGAAGACATTAAAACTAGTGATTGAGACCATAAACTTGTTAGAAAACTGTTTACTGTTTACTGTAATAAATTTAGTGAGAAGTAGGGTCAGTTCCTAGAACTTTTATAGAAACTGATTTCTTTTCTGAGCCAGTGGGAGTTGCCCTTTGCTGAAACGAGATAGAATGAGGTTTAAGGCAATTCCGCATCAGCTTCACTTTTCATCACCGGAATTCACTGCTCGGTACAGATAATATGGGTTAAAAAAAGTATTAAAATTGTCAAATACAGTGGTCCCTTGTCTTCTGTCTCTCTGTCTGTGTGTGTGTCTGTTTCTGCGTGTGTTGTTTTGTCTCGCTCTCCCGCATTCCTTTCTGGGTTTTATTTGTATTTTTTTGCCCTGGGACATGTTTGCCGTCTCAGAGTGTTGTTTGTAGTTGTTTGTTGCTGTTAAAATAAAGTAAAAATTTGATCACAAACAAATTGTCAAACACAGTTGTCAGGGTAGGCACCTACCAACAACTATTAAGAAAAAAGCCGTATTACTTAAATTATTCTTGTCCACAGAGTTTTGCTCATAAGACAGTAAGATGATTAAAGATGGAATCTGTCTCTGAATACTACACAATACATTTTAGGACAGACAGATATGTCTAGGTTTCAGGTTTCAAATCAATCACTGCTACAAAACATCAAGCACATTCGTGGGACGCTTTTCAATTTACATGATTTTGCATTTCTAACTGAGCTGCTGAGGATTAACGAGAGACTGCAAAGTCATTTAGTGTTTTATATAGGTCTTCCGTAATTTCTCTCATAAGTTGTCTGTCCTTATACAACCCCTCATCACGAAGTAGAGACTAGCAGATAGATAGATAGATAGATAGAGTAGATGATAGATAGATAGATAGATAGTGTGTTGAATCAGTGGAAGGTGAGAGGACAGAGACAGTGTCAGTTAAAATGAGAGAGAGAGAGAGAGAAATTGCCCTTGTGCTCTGCTTTAGATTCCGCTCACGTTCTCTGTCCCCAGACGTTAAAAGTGTGTCCATAGTTTGGGCGACCGGGGAGTGATTGAAATGTCAGCTGACAACAGCACTTTTCACTGACACTCTGAGAACTGGCACAGAGACAGAGAGAGAAGGGTGAGGGGTAGATTGAGGGACAAAGGCAGAGAGAAAGAGAGAGAGAGAGAGAAGGATGGAGCGAGGAAATGAGAGGATGACAGAATCTGAAAGAAGAGGATGGTGCTGGTAGGCGGGTTAGCATACGCAAAAAAAGCCACGCTTGTGTAACAATAAGGAGAGGACCACACTGAGCTAAAAGTGAGTGTGTGGTGTGTGTGTTGTGTGTATCAGCATCAAGGGACTACGTGCATGAATAAAATGCCTGTTTGTGTGTGTTTGTTTGGGCGCATGTCACATCAGTGAGTGACAGGAAACTGCTATTCAGTGTATTCTGAAAGCCGCAGAGAGTTAGAAGCAAGCAAAGATTGCTGCCAACAGCACACACAGGCCCCCTCCACCACTGACCTTTCCTAAATGTTACTGGCCACTTGGCAAACTGACTGGGCCGCTAATGAAACTTTTATTGGCCCCATTTTTCACCGTTTTCTCCAGAACGCCTCCAGGGCTAGCTGAAAACAACAGGCTTGAACTGCAGCTGACATGCGAAGGGCAAGGTATGGTGTGTGTTGTGTGTGTGTGTGGTGTGCGTGTGTGCGTGTGTGTGTGTGTGTGTGTGTGTGTGTGTGTGTGTGTGCGTGTGTGCGTGTGGTGGTGTGTGTGTGTGTGTGCGTGTGTGGGTGTGTGGTGTGTGTGTGTTCATGCGCAGTCTTCACAATTTCATTTTAATCCACCTTTTTATTATTCCGAAATCAGATCAACTAAAACGCTGAGAGACATTGAAAGCCTTTACCTGCTGAATATTTAGCTCATATATCATTCTCCAGTTAAATTTGATATATCAGGTAATAGTTGGAGGCAAACAGGATCCTCTCGAAGAGCTGGTTTATCATTTGCATCATTTACCCATATCTTACTGAAAGATCAGATACGCTCAGACTACATTGCTGTGAATGTAAGAATACATGCTCACACCGGTGTAATAACAAGGTCTCTATTAAGTACTCAGGTATTCCTATCCAAGTCATTTAATGCAAGTATGATAATAACATACAATCACTCCAGTTGGGTAAGATGTGTTAATAAAATAATTCAAAGTTCCATTTTGGTAGCACATTACATTCCGCCACGGTAATAAGATGGTAATATTGGGGTAACAGTGTGTTAATAAAGAGGTAATATTGGTTGTATACATATGGTTATCATTGACCCATTCCTAGTTATTACAATGGTAATACATCTGTTACCTTCTTATCACCTTATTATCCCAGTATTACATCTTTACGTGATGTATTACCCAGTTATTACCTTGGTAATTACAAGTATTACCTACATATTACCTCTTTATATACACTGTTACCCCACTATTACCATCTTTAAACGCGTGGTGAATGTAAAGTGCAACTCCATTTTTTTAAAATCATACTACAGAAAATCTCACATTTATATATACTATATTTCTCTATAGCCTTTTTGCATTTTTATCTTTTAATTCTATTCTTTTAAACCCCATCTGTTGAGGGAGATCAAGGGAAATGACAGAAAGCAGCAGAGTGGACCTTGTGTGAGACTGTCTCTGTTTCCAAGGTGAACTTTTAGTTTCCATGTTTTTAGCGATTAAACAGAGAGCAATGGGCATTTATAACCCAAACTGTGTATACAACTGCTGCTGCCAAAGCACAGTGGCTAAAATAAACACTGTACCAGAACTGTTCAGACGTAACCCAGCTGCTGATGGATAATGATGAGCTTCATCAACTCCACTACATCTTGCAGATCAGTTGTAATAAATCTTCATATTTTAAATTGTGCTGTATCACTTGGTAGCACTGACTACAATGCAATTGCATTTCTATAAGTCTAGTTTTACATAGACTTTCTTTCATGGAATGAGTGGATAAGTCCTATATGTAATATAGACTTTAAAAATACATTTCCAAAACTGTTGGCATACAGTTAAAGAGTGTTGGGCAAGTTACTTCCATATGTCATACATTATATTATCGTATTCCGTCATTTGAGAGTAAGGCATATTACAATATTACCGCCTCTGAATTGTAATGCTTTACAGTACTTTTGCATTACTGTGAGTTACTTTCCACCTTCCAAAATAACAGCAGAAGTTTGACTTGGCAGGTAGTATCATTGATTATTGATAATATTTTGTATAATTAATACGAATATGTAAAGTAACTAAAGCTATAAAAATAGAGAAGTAAATCGTACAATTGGTAGGAGAAAAATAAAATATTAATAAAAAGAACCTTACAGTTGTTTGAATCAGCAGCTAGTTACTTTCCACGGCTGATAAATGCAATGATATTTCGTGTAGCAAGCCTAAACATCATTTCCCGACATGTTGTATACTAAATGTTGCATTAAAATGCGTTACTGAGATTGTAACAGGTATAAAATTACTGAAATTTAATTAGTAATACTTGTATTTCTGCGTTACAGCAAAAGAATACATACAGTAATTGCGTATTTTTGTAATTCTGCTGATGGAATAAGGATGCATGTGTCTGTCCTTGTGCGGCATGTGCCGATGACCTAGTGCAGAAGGAGCGGATGGGTTAGGCCCAGCTGGGTTGTGTTTTTTCCTCTGAGGAAGCACAGGGGGTTGGGCAGAAAGGTCAAGAGCAAACTGTTGATACTCATTATAAGCTGCTTTGGACTCACGCAAAACAAATTACAAAAAGATAAACCGAACAGAGCAAGAATGAACTGAGCTCAGCTGCTCTGAAGGATGCCAATGCAGAGCGAGGACATGGTCAGATGAGGCTGAACAGAACGAATAGAAAAGAATAGAATAGAACAAAATAGAAAGAACAGAATAGAATAGAACTCACGGCTGGCAGAGTTTGATGAGGTCGGTCGGTGGTGGCAGGCGGTAGGCCTGATGTACAGGTAGTCTTACTAAGCTGCTCCACTAGCCCTCCTCCATGACTCCTCCTCCTCCTCCACCACTCCTCCTCCTGTGGTGCCAGGGTGGGCGGAGCCATGGGCGGAGGGGAGGAGCATAGAATGCTGCAGAGATGGAAAGAGAAAAGAGAGAGAGGTCACATTACAATATATATATATATTGTAATTATATAAAAATGTATTTAGTGTTGAAATATATTTTCTAGCCTTGTATGTTTTTTTGTGCCACAATAGTAATACCAATTTAAAAATGCTAAAAATAAATGAAAAAAAGTTTTTTTGATTTCTGCCTTCAGTCCTAACCTGACGCGCTACGGGGTTTGTTACACAGAACCATCTGAGAAGCCTTCATTGGAAACTGTTTAAAAAGGGCAGGCACTTTCCAAAAATACCTGAGAGGATTGGATGAACCATCTGTGTATCATGTTTTCATTTTGTTGCTGCCATCACACACACACACATAAACTACGCCGTAGCTGCGGTAGCTCCTCACCAGAGGCTGATTGGTTCGGTAGGCTGGTCGATCAGTCATAACACGTTACTGGAAGCCTGCCAAGATGATTTTTGTGTGATATGTGATATTGCGAGATTCCAGCTGCTGTGCATGGTAACCTCAGTCCTACACATCAAACACAACATCATCTTTATACCAAACTCGCATCCTGCATCAAGTCCACACCAATACATTGATTCAACAGGAAGCACACAAATTAAGGAAGCAGGAGAGTGTCATTAGTACTGCTCATTATGATCATGGTACCAAGTTTTACTATGGGTGCCTGTATCAGTAACGATAACAAGCTGTGCTGCATCTTAGTAACTTCTCCGGCTTTGATGACAATGTAATAAACATCCCTATTCAGACAGGGTCAACATCAGGATCGGAGTGACCAGCTGTAAGTTACAGGTTTTTGAGTTATGGAACAGGAAATTTCTTAAGCCACTGGTAGTTTGTCAAAGATAAAGGTTGACAAAGTGTTGATGGACCGAAGGCTCTGAGACGTATGTCCTGTTGTGTTAATTTAAAGTTGCTGTCAGCTGTATTGACAGGTCTTTTAGTCTAAAACTGAATCTTAAAATATGATATTTAACTTGAATCATCTTGAGTTAAATGACATTTTCTTGATACAGAATCTTTCTATTCAATGTACTGTCAACAACAGCTTGAAATCACAGAATACATACATTGGGCACATTCATTGTGCTCTAAGAAGTTTGTGTCGCATCCTGTTATGGGTGCACAAACCAGGCTATCCAGTGTTTGATCCAGGCTCGGCCCTTTCTCAGTCCTAATTTACTCAAACGTTTCCTATCGGCCTCACGGTCCAATTACACACAGCTCAATGCTGAATAATGACTTATAAGATGACCATTCTGGCAGGAAGAAGGGCAGTGCGAGGATTAATGGTGTTTGGATGATGGGATCAGAGTGAAACCCCCCTCGCCTGCCCGCTGCCTTAGGCAAACTATTAGGTTAAGTTTGGAGGAACTAAACAAGCCTGATGGCTCATATGACAACAGCGTTCAAAATACTCTTCTGCCTCCTTAATGGGAGCCAAACACTGTCTCATCAAAGAAATCTAGTCTCACATTGGTCCCACTGTAGGGGACTGGATTCAAGATGATCACAGGCCAGTTTACTGTGTGCCACAATGACAAGTAAGGAGACAGGGAGAGAGAGTTGAGGCAAGGGAGAGGGACAGGTGAGAGAAGAAATGTGTGTTTCTGGATGTATACTGTATTGTATTTGTATGTGCATGTGCGTTGCAATTGCCAGTGGCGTGTGTGAGCTGTGTGTGTGTGTGTGAGCCAGTGTTTATGATAATGACAGGTTGCCACCACACAGCAAGCAGAGCCGAGCCAGCTCTGATATTAATCCATACCTGTACTTCCCTCGATTCCTGACACACACCCAACACCACACACACACAACAAACACGCACACGCGCTGGCAGCTTGGCAGACGCGCGCTAACAGGATTCAACACATGTACAGCAGAAGCAGTAAAATGAGATGGTGCCGTGGAGTGTGTCATTTACAGGTTAGTGCTTACACTGACAGCCCAGAATGAGCCTATACACTTCAACAAAAACATAAAGTGCTGAGATGAAAAAAAGCTACACTGGATAATACTTCATTTTATGGCTACGACAAATATAACTCGTATTCAAGTGAGCCTAAAACCCTTACATTTTAGTATGGTGTTTGTTTGTTTTTTCCAGAATATGTCCCAATACTGTGTTTACTCAGTTTACATTTTATTTTGTAGGTTTGGTCATAAACCAAAGTATTGAAACTATTGAACTGAAAGACTAAATGAAGTTAATGGAACCTCAAAAGGTATTAAAATCAGTCTGAGGGGAACATGAAAGTCTGTGCTAAATTTAATGGCAACCTAAAAAAGTTGTGAAATATTTCATTAAAAACCAAAACTTTCCACCTGCTGGTGGAAGAAAAGTAAGAGGATCATCAAAGTCATAAAAATATGCATAAGTGATACAGATATTTCTCTACAACAAAAAAAAATCCAGCTCGCTATGGCGCTGGAGGAAAAAGTCAAGTATCACCGAGTCAGGGGGGTTCATCCTCTGGGGACTACTAATGCCCATAATCAGAGGGGACTTACTATTAGGCAAAGGTTGGCAATTGCGTTGGGCCCCCAGCTACAAGGGCCCGTAAAACGCCTCATAAACTTATGGTTACGATTCTTGTCTTACTTTTCACCAATTAATTATATCTCTAAACATTGATACGCTAAAGTGCTATCGATTGTTTAATTCATGATGAGAAACTCCCCCCAGTCCCCACTACATTGGACTATTCCATTATCCTACTGCGATCTGCGTGTGGTTGTAAACAAAAGTCAGCGTGTGGAAGCTGGAAGCTACAGACGGTTGAAAAGGAAGCGAAGCCCGAAGTGGTTCTGAAAAAAGGAAGAAGCGGAAGAAACCAGAAAGTTTTTAGCAAAACTTCAAAGTAACAACCTTTTTCACGACGGCTACTGACAACCACTACATTAACTTACTAAAGAGCAGCAAGAAGACGGTGCTTGTGCTAGCAATGCTAACACTGAGGAGCTACCCACCGGCAGTGTCAGCCCAGGTTGCTCTAGTGAAGACTGGAGAAAAGTTACAAGTACATCTATAATAATAAATAAAGACTGAAAAGGGTGAGAACAAGGGTTGTGGAGGGCCCCATGCCTTTGTTTGCTTTAGGCCTCAAAATGACTAAATCCACCCCTGCCCATAATGTGACATTCGGGACCTCAGAGGAGCATGCCTAGTGCCATGCTGCTTGCGTTTGTTAAACATCACTATACATGTGTCAATATCATTACTGTAAAGAGTGAGAAGAAAGGTTTTACTTGATATTCTGAAGCTGTATTATTATTATATTATTAAAGACAGCTTTTAAGTTTCTAGTAAACAGAAACACTGAGCAAAGCATTATAATCCAAATCCTCCAGAGGAGCTGCTCAAGGCCCAGCAGTGGTGGTGTGTACTAAAAGGTGCGTCTACGTGTTTGCATGTGGGCCTGTGATCCTGATATTGGAAACCTTGCTGCTTCAAAGCCTGAACTATTTCGATATAAGCCTTTTAACAATAGGTTGTTTATCGACCACCTTGAAAGAAAACATGGATACATGTTTGATGTGAAGTATCAGATATAAATAAAAGAACCTAGGCTGAAATCTGAAATAGAAATATCACCGGAATAAAAGCTATAACGTTTTTACAGTTTTTTCGATTGCTATAGAACAGTGGACAACTGGAGCTACATGTGCAAAACTCTAACTACAGTCTGCACTACCAACAGTCACCTGAGCTAAACAGTTCACATCAGCTGCAAAACACATTCCAAGCAACAGAACTCATTAACATGTCTCAAACAGGCTCAGTGCAGCAAACCTATGAACAATCCTCACTGAGAAAACACACACTGTCACTCTGAACACACAAAGTGAAAAAACTAGCATCACACACCAATACAGAAAATACTAACTTTTCATCTTTACAGTAGAACAATTTGAGTGACTTCACACTCAATGGTTTCTTAAAGAAAAGATATAGATTATACCAATACCGTGGGCCCCGAATGTTTGGGCACCCAATGTAAAAATTTGTATTATGTGCATAAAGAAGCCAAGAAAGATGGATATTGTTAATAGTCACAAAAAGTTAGATTTTATTTCATCATTTACACTTTCAGAATAACAGAAACAAAAAAAAATGGCGACTGCCAAGTTTGGGCACCCTGCAGAGTTAATACCTTGTACTACCCCCTTTGGCAAGTATCACAGCTTGTAATGCTTCTTGTAGCCAAGGTCTTTCAATTCTTGTTTGAGGTACTGTATCTTCGCCCATTCTTCCTTACAAAAGTCTTCCAGTCTTTGAGATTTCTCGGCTGTCTGTCACGCACTGCTCTTTAAGGTCTTCCATAGATTTTCAATTATGTTGAGATCAAGAGATTGTGAAGGCCATGGCAAAACCTTCAGTTTACGCCTCTTGATGTAATCCATCGTGGATTTTGAGGTGTGTTTAAGATATTATCATTTGTAGAAGCCATCTCTCTTTAACTTCAGCTTTTCACAGATGGCATCAAGTTGGCGTCCAAAATTTGCTGAAATTTATTGAATCCATTTTTCCTTCTACTCGTGAAATGTTCCCTGTGCCCTGGCTGCAATAAAACCACAAAGCATGATTGACCCCCCATGCTTAACAGTTGGACAGAGGTTCTTTTCATTAAATTCTGTGTCCTTTCTTCTCCAAACGTACCTTTGCTCATTCCAGCCAAAAAAGTTATATTTAACCTCATCGGTCCATAGAACTTGTTTCCACAATGCATCAGGCTTGTCTCTATGTTCATTTGCAACTTCAAACAATTTTTTGTGGTGAGGACGTAGAAAGGTTTCTTCTGATGACTCTTCCATGAAGACATGTTTGTACAACTATATCTTTATAGTGGAATGGGTACCACAACTCCAGTGTGCCAGGTCTTTCTGGATGGATGTGCAGTCAAAAGTGGGTTCTGACTTGCTTTTCCCAAATCCTGCGAGCTGTTCGTCTGATATTTTTTGGTCTTCCAGATCTTGCTTAACTTCCACTGTTCCTGATGACTACCATTTCTAATTACTTGCGAACAGAGGATATTGGCATCTGAAAACACTTTGCTATTCTTATAGCCTTCTCCTGCTTTGTGAGGGCCAACTATTTTCAGTTTCAGTTTTCTGGACAACGCTAGAAGAACCATGGTGCTGATTGTTGGGGCAAGGTCAGATGAGTCTGGGCATTTAAACCTTGTTGACATCACCTGTCTTCCAGACGTTGATTGAGAACAATCCATGACACTGTCAGGTCTCAGCTTTCCAAAGGGAGCGGTGCAGCTATAAACTCTGCAGGGTGCCCAAAGTTTTGCAGACGCCATTTTTTTGTTTCCTGTTATTTTGAAAGTGTAAATGATGGAAATAAAATCTAACTTTTGTACTATTATACGAATGTCTGATCTGTCATTTGATGCCTTTTGGAGACTTTTCCATCTTTTCTCGGCTTCTTTATGCACTTTAATACAATTCTTTACCTGGGGTGCCCAAACTTTCGAGCCCCACTATATATATATATATATATATATATATATATATATATATATATATACATACTGTATGTACCAGAATATACCATTTTTCATGTAAGGAAATAAGCCGTTTGCTTCAATATAGTATTTTGTCTCTAGTAATTGATGGAATTACTGAAAAAAAACTAAAGGTGCATAACAGTAAGAACGAATAGCGTGACTAATCCTGCTTATCTCCAGCATCATGCAGCTAGTTGTCTTCCTTACATTGGATGTCTGCATCCTCTCTAAATACTAATGAATGTGGTGTGTCCATTGCTTTCATCTCCATTACTTTCTAAAACACAGTAAGAACGCAATTTGACTAAATACATAATGTTTTCACAGCTGTGTATGTAACCTCAGGCATCTTACCTGGACATATTGGGATCTTTGCTCTTTCCATGTTCCTCTCAAACGGTACAGTGTATAATTGTTTGTAATTCTTATGTTTGTATACAAAAAAAAAGGATGTGTTCACTAACAAGTCTAAAACCAGACACCTGCTTGGGCTTTCAGCTAAAATTGCAATCAGCAGTGT
>NC_045738.1:2086729-2088846 GCF_008692095.1 Etheostoma spectabile | reverse complement strand
CCAGACTGAAATCTATTCTGTTTTGAATGCATGGTTAACAGTTTTGACAGCAGTGTGTTAGCATTTGAACAAAGTGCTGTAGATCCACAGTGTTGTGCAAATTGTGCTTAAAGCCATGGGCTAAGTGTGTAGAGATTTGAAAACTGTGTTCAAGCAATGGAAAATAAACTATAGTCTGGTCCATGTGAACTGCTGTAGAGCAGACTGTAGTTAGAGTTTTGCACATGTGGCTCCAGTTGTGCCCGCTGTCGTCTAGCAATCAAAAAAAAACTGTAAGATAAGACACATTGCACGCATGTCGGCACATGCAATATGCGAAAGCAAACCAAACTGGCAGCATTTATTCACAGTGTCAGCCTTATCTATGTACATTCATTTCATTCCACCATGATTTGGAGCAGAAAAGAGCCTTTCTTCACTCACTCACACATATACACACACACACACACACACACACAGACTCAGATGTCCAAGTATGCACAAATGTACATCTTTCCACTTCCTCTCACTCCCTGACACAACACACACACACACACACACACACCTGATCAAAGGCCTTACCCAGGAAACCTCTTTCAGCCAATTTGTGCAGCTGTCAGGGTCGGGCCGATAGTGAGCTGTGTATGTAATGTGTCAGAGCCTGTGATAGGGGAATCCTTTGAAACATTAAAATTTCTCTCTCTCTCTTTCTGGCAACCGTGCATTCTCCTCTCTTTCTTTCTCTCACTCACTGTCAAATTCAACTCCACCATCGCTCAATCTCTTGCTCTTTTCCCCTCTATCCTTCCACTTTCCCATATCCTCGCTCTATACGTCTCCCTCCTTTCCCTCTTTCTCCCAGTTTCTCTCTTTTACGGATTACTCTGCAGTCGGAGTGTGTGGACTGAAGGCTGCCTGTCAGCTGGTATTGTTGACACACTAAGTACAGTGGAGCAGCTCTCGCAGTGGGAAAAAGGCTTAGAGGCAGCAACACAAACTGTCACACAAAGCAAACACAGTCACTGGCTCTTCGTAGATTTCATGCATGGCTGAGCCTGTGAGCAACACACCACAAAACATTGCTGCGCAGTGTCATATGAGCACATGCTGCTGACTACCTAATGACTTTGTCTGAATAGTAAAATGCAATGCAAACTATTTCAGTTAGTTCTTCTCAAGACACTAAAACACATTTGCAGCTATTCCGGAAGGTTGTGGTGACCCAACACCTTCCTAAGACACTTAATTATTATTATTATTAATTACTTAGTTATTTTTGTCTTTAATAGAACAACAATTCAATCTATATTTCTTTGAAACAACTGCTTTCTTTAGTCTCATTTTGCGTCTTTGGGAAATATGTGGTTCAAGAAGCATAGTGTTGTAGTGTAGCTAGTCTAGCTGACCGATTTCATGCTAGCCAGCCAGGGTCATGCTACGTCACAATAGCTCTCTGAGCTGCTGTCTCTGGTCTCTGTACTGGCGTTTACTCATCTGCCAGTTTGCTTTCAGGATTGTACATTATTTCATTTTATTTTTTTAAAGATATTTACAACTGAAGACATGAAAGGGGAGAGAGAGGGATTGAGGAGTAAATCTCTATATATGGACGCCTGCTCTACCAACTGAACTATCTGACCACCTGTACATCATTTCATTTGACAAATAGATAGTAAAGGGGGAAAAAGCTCTCCGAACTAGCAAAGTTGCTAACTGTGTTTACTTGTTAGCTGGGTCACTTACAAAGTCACACAGTTTTGTTTTTTTGGGGGTATTTTTAGGCCTTTATTTTGACAGGCCAGCTTAAGACGTGAAAGGAGAGAAAGGGGGATTGACATGCAGCAAAGGGCCACAGGTTGGAGTCGAACCAGGGCCCACTATTGGTTAAAATTCTTCAAAATTTAACCTGACGCAAACAGTTTATGCTGATGTTCATTGCACACGTGAGCCTTTTTTTCACAAAATTGGCCGTTTTAAATGCTGATGCGTTTTAAATGCTGAGAAGGCCTGTACTCTACTATCTACCACCCATTTGTCATTAAGCCCTTTCTGTAAATGCTGCCCTTCCTCTCTACCGATCCACTTTATTCCGGGCTAGGTTGGAACACATAAAACCCACTAGATAGACACACACACAC
>NC_045738.1:2081611-2086719 GCF_008692095.1 Etheostoma spectabile | reverse complement strand
ACACACACACACTAACACACACACACACACAGATATCCACGACTAAACTATCTATGCTCACACACTTGTCTATAGATAGTCCTCTTGTCCCTAAAGAGTTCTCTTCTTTCCAAACAATGAGTACTGTAGCTTCTCAAAATGTGTTTCAGCTAACCCCCCACACACACTCACATACAACCACAGATCAGTTCTTTCCAGAGTTCCCGTAAAAGTACACTGACCTTGCTAAGGTCAGGTTTCCCCAGCTATTTTTAGCAGAAACAATTTTTGTTATTGCATGCTGAGGCTCCGAGTGTGCCAGTGTGTGGTATCTGTGCACATTTATCTTTGTTTGAGCAAGGCAGAGATGCAGATCTAAAAGTGTGTAAGACAGGTACATGGCTTGGGAGATTACAGTAATAGCCAACAATGAATCTGAAGCTGCTATAACTCCACAATACACTTAACAAGGCTCGTCTCTGGCAATATGCTCCTCCATGTGCATTAATATGATGCAACACCTTTTTTCTTATTCCCGTGGGTGTGTGTGCGGAGACATTAACAAGGATCAATCTTAGCTTTATAAAGCGTGAGTCCATTATAGATGAAGGGATTGAACGACTCACTAAGTTATGGTAAAAAGGAAGCAGAGTAGAGAAAAGAAGTCCCAGAGAGGGGTGAACTTTGGGTGAAAGGAAGGGCTAAAGAAATGGGAGAGAGGCGGTGAAAGAGAAGGCGGCAGGGAAAAAGAGTCGGGAGAGGGTACAGGAGGAATGGCTGATGATGAGAACTGGGTGAAAAAGGATAAGAGGAAAGAGGATGGGACAGTGGAGAAAGGAAAGAGGGGGACATGTGAGAGCGGGTTGTTCCAGCCTTTTCGGATGCTTCCTGAAACACAGAGGAAAGAATGCGGGCTATTTTTGGGTCCAGCGCTGAGAGTCTCTCTTACTCTCTGTGCCTCTAAACGCAGCAGCGGAAGGGTTTAAGGAAGAGCTTATGAATACATTGGAATGGAAACATGGCTCCCAATATACCATCCTGGTTTAGAGATTACACTAGCAGCTAAATTAAGCCTTGGCTACCGCTTCTGTCGGAAACATTAAAAAGGCAACAAATCGTCTTTTCAGGAATTGAATGCCAAACTTGTTGTCTCCAGGCCTTGTCTGACCGGACGATGTGGCCTCGGGGTGATGCAATCAGCAAACATAAAATAAATATTTTATATGATTAAAATAAAGGAAGGAAACATGGCGTATTTATGTTAGTGAAAGAAGAGAAGGCCACAGTAAGTTCAGTTAATGCTGTGTGCAGGTATAAATATCCTTCTTGGAGACAAGCCTAATGATATTCAATACAGGATTCGTACAGGTATCAAGTTGAGCAATGTATAGGCTAGAGGTATAGCCTGTGACAAGCATTGAGAGTAAATCATATGTGTGGGGTGGGGGGGGGAATCACATCTGTGGATTATTTAATAAAACCATTTCAAAGTCCAGTTCCAGGAGTTGTTTAGAATTAAAAAAAAAAAAAAAGGATTTGCTGTTCTTTAAGTTTTTTCTTCCATAAAGTGCACTGACAATCAAGTCTCTGCATGTTGCATTAAAGTTTTTAAGGACTTATTTTCATGCCAGTTACAGTAACATACCTGAACAAATGTGCAGTTGAAATACATGACAAATATGAGTTGCTGTAATTGGGGTTATTTGTCAAAGTACAAAAAATATACCACCACACCGACCACTTTATTTTACAAGTGTAATACTAGCTTTAACAATACCCCTGAGCGTTCACAGCCATAATTATTGTAATATAAGGCTGTTTCAGGACCTGCAGACACACTGCAGTTTTTATGAGGCAGAAAAAAGTGGATATCATGTTTTACCAGGGTGTCTGCAAGTTTCATCAGCCTCGATTTTAGATCATGGTAAGGTCAATCAGAATAGAAAAACGATCACTTGAATTTGAAATGAAGAAAGTTGACCAATCAGAATATAGTCCGCATGACCTATTTCATTGCTCATTAGAAAAATTGTGCAACAGGAATCTGCAACATTTGTGAAATGTAGGACGCAATGAAAAGCAGTATCTGTAACTGCATACACACTGGAACACGTGTATAAAAAAAGATTCCGTTGGGAAAATTGCTCATCTTTTAAATGAAAATGTGTCCTTTCGGTCACAGACAGTACTGTAATAACGTCAGTCTGTCAGTGCTGAGTTATTCTGAAAAGAAAGTCTTTGACGCTGCATTTTAGAACTAGCAGTGCAATAAAGTCACTTCCACTAACCCTGATCACTCGTTCTGCTGTGGTATGCTTTCTGCTGTTAATCTATCCGCCATTACACTTCATGTGCTTCTACTTTCTGTCTCGCTCTCTAGTCTTGTTTATCTCTCACCTCTCCCCTGATTTCCTCTCCCCCTCGTCCCTCTCGCAGTCCCCTTCCCAAAAGCTCCCCCCCTGCCCCCACCCCCCCGGCGTTCCTCTCTGTCTCCTCAGAAGATCAGGTCATCTAGGTTGCTTCCCAGTGGAACGCCGTGTTACAACCCTCTACCTCTCTATTTCTCCTAACATCAGCAACAAAAGCATCAACAACACTTGGGCTGTCATAAACAAGTTGCACAAACATCCCAGGGGGACATCCAGTTCGGGCTTGGTGCTGACTGACCTGGTGTGAGATAAGGAGATGATGGAGAGGCCGTGGTGACGTTGCTGGACTCTCAGCGAATTCCTGTGACTGTGTTCGTGAGAAGGTCAGAGAGAGGGGAGGTGACAACAATGTGTGAGTTTATAGGCGAGCTGTTTACCTTAAGATTGATTTGAATCTGACTTAGGCTGCAGGGCTCTTGTTCTTGGGGTCAAGGCTATGCATGTGTGTTTGCTTGTGTGTGTGTGGAGCAACTGTGTGTGGAGCTGCCGAGCAACTGTGTCTATATTTGGGTATGTACTTTTGGTTTATTTGTTTCCATAATGTGGTTGGTGAAGTTGGTACAATTCATCTTCATGTTTTTGTATCTTGGGTCAAAGTGCGGTCCGTTCAAAAAGACAGCAAGAAGAGGCTGGTTGAAGACGGGGAGGACGCAGGAGACTGGAGTTTGCCTCTAGTCACAGACCTGCAAGTGACGCATTTTATTAGCTGTAATCATACATTTTCTCCAAACTTCACAAAGGGTTTAACAGTAGTTGCTAACTCTAACAGTACCTTAACCGTATTTTATTCGCCATAACTACAATCTTTTCCCGACCTTAATTAAATTTGCCATAGATAGTTGCCACAAGTATTGTAAAAATTGAGAATTTAAAAGACTTAAGCAATAGTTCAATCTTGATATTCTTATCTGGCATGTGTATGTGTTGGTGCACCAGTGTACACTTAAACTTGGAGATGTGGATGTTGAGAACATTTTTGTGCTCTGCTATTAGATCTGAAGCTGACAGAAAATGGACGCTCACTGCTGCTAATATCTAAAATGGAATAAATGCAGTGGATTCATTTTGGGATTGTGCAAATTATAC
Source organism: Etheostoma spectabile (assembly GCF_008692095.1). NCBI lineage: Eukaryota > Metazoa > Chordata > Actinopteri > Perciformes > Percidae > Etheostoma > Etheostoma spectabile. The sequence continues at coordinate 2,083,225 of NC_045738.1, read as the reverse complement.
TTGGCCAAGACAGTGCTTCAAAAAAAAAAAGCAAAACAAAAAGCCTTAGTCCATGCATAACAGCACAAAAATACAACCACCTAGTAATATCCAGTTTTTTCAGTTCAAATGTATTTATTGGCATGACAGCCAAGTACGGATTCTACTTCGTTTTCCTAACACTTAACAACAAGGAAGTCTACCAATGCACATATCTCAACATATGTACAACATGCTGGCTCAGATTCAAGTCCCTGGTAAGCTGTTTTCTTGCATACGTGCTGCCTTTGCTGCCTGAAACACTCACAGTAACTAAAAAATCTACCTACACTAAAGCAGCTGACCTTGCACTCTTTCTAAAAAAAAAATTAAAAAACACTATTTCTTTCCAATAAAAAACGTTGCACTGCATTATACTTCAAAACTCATTGCAATGAATTTTTCTTTCCTTCTCTGAGTATATTCCCCGAAAAAATCAAATGCTACGTTCTTCTTTTTTAATTGCATGACCTCTATTACAAAAAAAGGGGGGGATGCATACTGAAGAGGAGCTTTCCACAATGCTCTTTTATTATGTATATTTATGCAAATGACACGTTAGTTTATTCAAGAAAGTCTCTCTCGCTCCTCTCATTGGCCCCTGGTCAGTGTTTCAACCCTGCAGTATGCATGATGAACGGCAGCAGACGGCCTTTCTGATTGGTTCTATACAGAGCTACGTGCAAGAGGAAAGTATGGAGGTTTTCTTCTCTCCGGTGACTCCCCTCAAAGTTTAAACTGGAAGAATGTTGAATATTAACTTTCAACAACAGTAGCTCCACTTCTTTGTCACTGCTAATGAACTCTGGATGTCTCCTTATTAGGTGAACTGTATATTCCTACCTGCCGCTCATCATCCAGCAGTGTTTCTATCCCTCTTTATCTTATCATGTCCTCCCTGCATATTAATAGTATCTCTCTGTCCTCTCATGTCCCTCACCTCATCACTGTTCCAGTCAAACATTTTGCTTCTCTCCTCCTCTTACATACACTTCATCTCCCAGTCTTTTGTCTTCAACTTTCTCCTCAGCCACCGGCAGCCTCTGCCCTGTCTTCTTTTTGTTTTTCCATCATCTTTTTCCTCTCGTCTCATCTCTTCCTCGTACTCACACTCACTTCCAACACCGCGCAGGAGATTAAAATATGAGGAAACAATCAAGCTCTGGCTCATTAGCATATGAACAGGGGGCCGACGGGCAACTGCAGAGACGACAACAGAGCCCTGGAAATCCACCGCAGAGCTTTTTTTTTAATCCCAGGAATGACTTTTTAGCGTATTTTGTTGAATGAGACAGAACAATCCTCTGCCAGTCCTTTCAGACAGTCAAATTAACATCAGAATAAGAGGGCATAAGAATAAGACAGAATGCTTATATAGCGTCAGGTCAAAGAATGGAGACTATAGAAAAAGAGTGCAGACAGAATAATGTTTCTCCGCGGCAACAATGAGAAGTTGAAAAGATAGAGCTGCCGTGTGTGTGTCTGTGTGTGTGGGTGTGCGCACTTGTGTGTTGGGTTCATCTTCTCACAGCAAAAATAACAAGCTGAAAAGATAGCAATTGGCAGGTGTGTGTGTGTGTGTGTGTGTGTGTGTGT
>NC_045738.1:2064912-2081601 GCF_008692095.1 Etheostoma spectabile | reverse complement strand
GTGTGTGTGTGTGTGTGTGTGTGTGTGTGTGAGCGCGCTTGCACGTTAAGGGGGGTATATTCTCATTAGCAAATCAATTAAAATATTTCTAGCGTAGCAACATCCCAGGTCGTGACATACAGTATATTATGTGGGCATACAAGGCAACAGAAATGGGGATGCAACGTATCATATTACTGGAAGAGGCAGCTGAGAAATAATGTTGGTGAAAAGAATGTGAAAGTGCGTTGCAGACGTGGACGCTTTAGAAAAGCACAGTGGGTTAGTCCACATGACCTAACATCGGTTAATATTGGTGTTTAAATATATTGTGAACCAGGAAAAAACACTTGGAATGAACCATCAGGGCGCTCAGTTGGTAGAGCATGTGCCCATATATAGAGGTCTATTCCTTGATGCAACAGGTCCAACTCCAACCTGCGGCCCTTTGCCGCATGTCATTCCCCGCTTTCTCTCCCCTTTCATGTCCTTTCAGCTATCCTGTCAAAAATAAAGGCCGAAAATGCCCAAAAAAATAATCTTAAAAAAAAGATCCTGTTGTCAAGGTGGTATTTTCACACCTACACACAAACAAACAAAAGAAAAGAAAAAATGCCCTTTAACATCATGTAGCAAACCAATAAAAAAAACATAACTTTAGCTACGCCTGTCAGTTATAACAGGACGAAGGGTTTACAGCCATGCTTGCAGCTCTTGGAAACTGCACTTGGCACAGCAGTGCTTTGAGCTAAGTGCTAACATCAGCATGCTAACATGCTCCCAATAGCAGTATTAACCCCAAGACAAGTAGCAGATATACCCATGTTTGCCATCTTAGTTTGGCGTGTTAGCATGCTACATGTTGATAATTAGCACTAAACATAAAGAAGGGCAACATCTGACATATACAAGAAAACTAATGTGTGTAAAATGTAATAAAATGTTATGAAATGTAATGAATGAAAACTGTTGAGCGGCTAGAATATATCTAGCAAACTCAAGAAAAACTACTATACTTAATTAGCTACTTGGCTACTAGCTACCACGGGTAAAGTAGCCTATTAGCTTCTATTATGGAAATTACAAAATACGACTATAAAGTATTAACCTACACCCCTCTAAACTCTTGGGAATTATTCAATGCTTGTACATTTTAAACTGAGAATTAGGAAAAGTATAAATACACATCCATCTCCCTACAATTATAGGATGTGTGCTTGCAGTTAACAACAGGACACAGCTGCACTGTAAAACAAATCCAAGGTTGATGTATCCGATCAAAATAATCTATGCTGATGGAAATCACATGAAAACACTGTAAAGAAGAACTCCGGTTTAAAGCCATCTCGCTGAGCTATGGTAGCAAACAGAGATAGTGATGGTGCAGGGGGCGTCTGGGTACTTCAGGGGCTCGCAGGTAATGTCACTCGTAAGCAAAGCAGTGTTGCAGAGTCAATGCACCACTACAACTACTGTATCTACAGTCTCGTCCAGTGTAGTAACAAGGTTCACTATGCCTCTCTCCTCCAGATCGACCTGGTCTGATTTAAACACACTTATCTTTGCCTTGTCTGCTCTCAGGGTCATTCATTATTACTCTGCTTGCTTCCCTCACTGTGTCCCCCTTTCCTTCATGTTTCTCTCTCTGCTCTAATTAAATTCCTTCATCAAATCTGAGAGGAAAGGAAATATTCAGGGGAAGAGAGAAGAGGGATAGAGGGATGGATGGAGGGAGGAAGAGATCAGAGTAAGAACATATTGAGTGGGATCATCCAAGGTCTGCTGACTGAGATCAGATGATGACCTGAGGATATCTACAGGGAAAATCCATAAAAGGGCATCGCAACAAAAGGTAGAGCAAAGTCAAATCATTACGTTTTTTTATTTCTCAGGTGGAAGATTAAACAGAAACATCTAAGGAAAATGTGGCAATGCATTACACAGCTAGCCAGTACAGAGAGGCAAAGTGAAGTATCAGACACACATGGTACGAGGCAGGCGTACACTCGGTACCTTCATTCAGAAATGCACCTCCACTGTATGCACTTTGCTGTTGAAATGAAACTCACAATTTATATTCTGTGTACTGTGTTCCAACCGTATGTTAATAGAGTCAACTGCCAAAACAAATTACATCTGGATTATGACAAGCCACTGGACCAACATAATGTAGTGAGGGGATGCCGCACCATTTTCCACAGAAAAATCCATTTACTGGAATACTGAATGACAGCATGAAGTAACCCCGGTGTTAAATACATTTATGGTCCGAAACCATTTTAACTCTCACTCCTCTTTTGTCCCTGTAAAAGATGGTACACAGCAGCCCACATTTATAATTCAGAATCCAGTATTGAACCATTCATCAAATAAAACAAGAGACATGGTTCGGCCGTTAAAAAAACAAACAATAGCTGAACAGTGAGAGCAGCGGTCGACGCATTTACCGATCATTACCGAGAGGGTGTGTGTTCTCGGATTGATTTAAAGCCCGCCTGATCAAATTACCTGGAAAAGGTTAAAAGTATCCATTACTGGCTAACATGCATTTGCTATTGAACACTGGGAGGAAAAAGGAGGAATGCAGCTGCATAGAGCAACAGTCAAGCCCAACTGTATCCTGGAGGCATAAATATACCAAAGTGTATAGTGAGGGAAAACACATCTTGAAAGAGAAATATCACCGTTAACAGACCCAAAATATACAATCAGGTTTGTTTTTCCCCATTTAAATTCTAAAATACAAGAGTAAAATATCACAACATTTCAAAAACATAATCTTTCAGAAATTGTACAAGGGTCACTAGAATAAAAGCAGAAGCAAGCACAGGCAATGAAAGAGAAGACGTGAGGGAAGGGAGGCCAGTTTGAGGAAAGTGGAGGAAGGTTAAAGAGGAGAGGAGATGAGAAGAGAACAGCAGAGGAGGGAGAAAAGGCCACCAGAGAGGTCACTTCTGCTGTTAATAATTTATCCTTTAAAAAACAGTCAGAGGCATTAATTGGTGCTGTGGCTTAATCCTGAAGCACACATACACACACACCTCAGGGAGCCTCTTAGCAGCTGTGCTCCAGCTAAATTGGCTACAGTGTAGTGACGGCAGCATTGACTTCCCTCCAGGTATAACACAGTCAGCCAAAACAGCAATAGCAGGCCTGGCAACCCCGTCTCATGAATCTGGGCGTGACACTTCTCAGCTTCTATCCGTCTCACGCTCGCTGTCACGCTCTGAAAGCAAATCTTACGGCGAATCAAAGCGACAAGACGTTAGTCCCCTCGTACGGTTGTTAGCTAGATAAACACTCGGCTCACTTCAGTTGTAATCTGCATTTATTTGAGGAAGACGTTATGTGCGGCATCAGGGGCTTTCGCATGATTTGCATTCAAGTCATTCATTTGATGATTTAAGGCTTGACTTAATAACAGGTCGTGAATCAAATTTGCCTTTTCAGGACTCAAGGCTTTACTACAGTTTGAATAATCAAGAAATAATATGAAGGGCAAATCATTATTGCCATGAAATGGTGTCATAATCACAAATATATTTTTTTTACTACAGTTAAAGCCTGTTTATGAATAGAAGCTTTCTCTGTGCTACTATAAATTAAGCCCTTTTGTAGTTCTCCACAGGTATTAATAGGGGAAATAAGAATGTTCTTCTCATTCTTTGGAAAAAAAGACAACTTGCATCTTGTGTACTTGTGTCTTGGAATAATATCTGTGTATGCACAATGCATTTTTAGCTACAGAAAAACATGCAGTCTAAACTGCTTTAGTTGTGTCTAAGAAACTGGAAGTCAGCTAATTGTATTGGTCTGCATGTGAATCCTGTAAGATGCCTATTAGGGTAAGGTGCTAGCACCTTGGGGTGCTCAACCTAAGGGACGTAACACTAAAAGGAAAAGAACTGAGGCCAGAATCCTCTTCTTAGTTTGCATGTTTCTGATGCTCTCATTCATTGCTGGTAAACATCGTTGATTTGTCGGACAAACTAAAAATGGAATCCACAATAAATGTCACACAAAGAATTTAACATTTATCCCTTCCAACATTGTCTTCACTAAGTGGCGTCTGGCTCAGGGCACTCCGGCGGCATCATATCTGTGCCTAAAGGTTGATGAGCACATTAACTGCTCCCTTATCCTATCCTCACACATCCGCTCTGTTGGTGAGAGAAGCACCTTAGCCCTCAGCCGATCCAAAGGGTGACACTGCTAACTTCTTCATATCACGTCTCATGCGCCGATATTCTACCTTTATATAAAATACCAACACTGTTATCTTCACCTGTTCATTTGACTTTACCAGACAGTACTCAACTTTCCTGCTTTTAATACCGACAATGTGAACTAACCACAGACACTTGCCGTGTTTATGGACTCACGGTGGTGCAAATGAACGGAGAACACGGATGTATGAAACTGCCAATTACATTAATTTACATAATAATCAAAGGTGCTGGAACGCCGTTCCGGATGGTTTCGGCCCACTTTACACTTGCACATACACCACTTAGTTTTCACTTGCGTCTGCACTCAGAAATACATTAATCTGTAACATGGCGGTTGATGTCATGTTAAATCGATTAATCATATCTAATAATAGTCAATTTTCTTTATTCAAAATATTGTGCGGTCATATTGTGGTTTGCCAATAACCCCAAAGTGTCACCTCAGGGTCTATATTATTGTGAACTGCATTTCCACCTTGAGAATTAGATTCCCAAAGTGAGATAAAAACTAGTCCAGGAGTTTTTGCAGTGCGAAATCACCCAGACAGGGAGGTTATCAGCCAGACCCGGGCACCATGAGAATACATAGTGTCTCCCAAATCCTATTGTACCATGAAATGTCACAGCACATTAGCTACAAGAGGGATTACCCTTCCTTGAAAGTAAAAGAGGGGGGGAAGGAGCCATTGAATGAAGACAGAGAAACAGAGAGAGGAGAAGGTTATACACAGGAAGCCTATGGGAATGGATGTGTATGTGAACACATGCAGGTGCTTACAGGTAAATAGGTAAATGTGGGGTGAATATAAAATACTTTATACACTGTAACCTGCGACTGCATGTGTACCCCCCCCCTCCCGCCCCTCTGACTTTTCCTTCTCTCCTCTGTTCCCATTCTTCCTCCCTTATTCCCTTCCTTTCTCTTTTTTTGTGCCACAGGTCATCATGATAATCTCTAGATCTTGATTTGGCTACGCTTATGAATTATATTCATACACACACACACACACACACACACACACACACACACATTTTATCTATGGCTGGGAAGTTGAGCTTGGTTGGCAGACTGAGTCCAACAGCTTGTGGCTGTACTTTGGAAGAAAGCATGAGTCGGCCTCCTTTGCTTTGTCTCTGTTTTGCCTCTCCACTTTAGTCAGTCCATTTTCCTTTCGGTCTGGGTTTGCCACTCAATCTGTAATTCGGCTGTACTTCCTGTCTCTGATTGACTGTTGTGGAGTCCAGATTGTATGTTTTGAAATCTGTCTCTCCGCTTTCAGTGTGACTTGAAGTCTTGTCTGACTACATTTTCTCTCACGATATGTAGTGTATAATGTCATCATTTTATTTTGACATTTTGCAATCTAGAAATTGAATAAGCGTCCTTGTGCACAAAAACCATAACCACGCAATAATGAAAAAGTGAAGGATTAAGAACCCTAGCGCCTCAGCAATATAGCTCTGATGATATATATTTCAGAGAGAAAGCAAAGGAGTAATTGCAGAGAGCAATTAGAGTGAATGCAGCAGAGAATACGATCCAGGGTGGGAAAGTGACATATGGATTTGGATGGAGTACTGGAGAAGATTCCTATACAAGGGAGTCCTCTTATAAGCTTATTTAAGAAGTGCTTCATATTTTTCTCTGGCCCCCCCTTTCTTTTCATCTCTGCTATATCTGTGCCTTAGTCCCTCCCCCCTTACTCTGATATGCTCCTCTATTACCTCTGTGTCTCCTCTGCTGTTGTGCTTTAACATTTTTGACCTAGCATCCTCTGTGGATGTACAAACCACCACATACATCCTCCAGACTATAACCAACACCACCTGGGCTCTGCTCCACTTTAGTGTCTTTGTGAATATATGAGTTGGGGGAGCTCACAGTGTCATTATGTCATGTCCGTTATGTTATGATATGTACTCTCTCTCTTGTCTATACAGTGGGCTGCTGTGCCCACTGCAGTGCGTCTGTGACAGCAGTACAGCTACATGTATGTGGATGTTTTCATGGTATTATCTGTTGTATGTTCTACTTCCTTTAATTTCCATGTAACTTAACCTTCCCTTGGAGGCAGATTTGTTTCTGGGAAGTACTCAGTCACAGTCACAGTATCCCATAACAAAAGATATCCATTGGTGGAATACATTGACTTTTTGAAAATAATCTTTTGGATTAATTTACTGCAGTGCAATAAGTAGTTTGGTTGCAGTTTCACCTCTGTCTTCTTAGTGTTTTAATCCACTATGGTGCTTCTGAGATTTAAAATTTAATAGTCCAAGTCATTTAGTCATCTGTATGATCATTTTAGCATGCATTAATCAAACACTGGTGGTAATGTTAGCTGTTTCAGCATTTACAAGATGTCAGACTGAAAACCACAGCATCAGATTACATCTGTATTAACTTTATATTGTCTATAGAACAAAGACAAATCAGTTACTGTATGCCTTGTATGCAGGTGTGTCTCCCACCGTACCGGCTGAGTGTCCCCCACATCATTGATTTCTTCTTCTTCTTCTCGAGAAAGAGAGACAGGGAGGACTGAGAGAGACCTCTGCTGAGAGGATAATTCTAGGGTTGGTACTGGTAAGAGTGCTACAGTTAGTATTTACTGTCACAGCGGTTCCTGAATGCTCCTCCTGTTGTACTCCACTGCACCTAATCTAGCAGTTGACAGTTGCTCTGTGTGTGTGTGTGTGTGTGTGTGTGTGTGTGTGTGTGTGTGTGTGTGTGTGTGTGTGTGTGTGTGTGTGTGTGTGTGTGTGTGTGTGATTTTATTACATACAAATACTTGCATGTGTGCAGGCATGTGTCTGAGATTTTAAGTCTACATAAAATTATATTTGAGCGTCTTATTTTGATTTTATGAGGATTCATTCAAAGTGTAAAACAATGGGACATTAGTTAAAGGAAGAAAGACAGCGTTGGTGATAATGGCAGACAGGAGTAAATCAGCATTGTAGTCCATAAAATAAACATAATGGGATTATAATCATAAACCAAAATGAAAATATCTATATCTCAGGTACTATCTAACTATCCAACTGCATGAATCTGCTGCTGCTGATCTTGAAAGAACATTTTAAACTATATATATATATACGTATATATATATGGGATCTATTAAAATTAATTGAGGCATTAGAGATGATTATGGCCCATGGGTCACTTACACACATTTTAAATCAAATGCATTGTCACTTTCTCTGACATAAATTATGTATTTGTAATATATATTTTGGCAGAGGCCAACCAATGTCATAACGCCTCAAAGCACATTTGCGGGAGAAACTAAAAAACAACAGTAAGAAAGATAAAGACTTAGGATAGATTAAGATTAACAGGAAAAGACTATGATTGTAGAATACAGTGATGAAATCTGCACGAGAGCAGGAACCATCAGAAACACCCACAGACACAAATATGTAGAGTCCAAGAACAATGTCAAGCTTTGAAAAGACAGTCTTCTAAATGTACTTTAGTGCTTCTGCATCGATGCCCTGTAGTGCATATCACATAAGGAGCATCTCCTTAATGAACAAAGTACACACCAAGTAAGCCTATAAATGCACACATCAGCTATGCACTATATACAAGACTAGACAAGTGAGCATGTGCATAAAAGGATGCAAACATACATGCACAAGGAGATACTGCCTCGCAGGGTCTTAATTATTCATACGGGAAGTTAAATCAATGAAATATGCAGTTTGCTGCTGTACCACATGTAGTAGACTAATGTCTCTGTCTCAGCCAATGGTTTTAGCAGAAATGTCAGCATGATGGTGGAGTTCGAGCAGCACGGAACAGAGGCAAAAAACAACAACACAATTATGATGAACCACTATTTAGCGGTGGCTTCATTTAACTCTCACCTTGCTGTTGCCAAAATGTGACTCCTACTCAATCAGCTGTGTTTTAAGCACTGTTGTGGTAATAATAAAGGCCAGATGATCGTTTAACATTACTGCACAACCACTGTACCAATAATACGTTAGCGTCTGTCACTCTCTAAACCCCGGCTATAGAGCAGTAGCACACACGTTCAGTATTTGAAAAAGCGAGAGAGCGGATGACTTGTCAAACTTCACATGCAGTGTGTTACCACTTTTGAAGCGTTTGGATTGCCTGTTCAAGTTAAACCAAGGACACCTCAGGCATTTTAAAACACTTTAAATGTTATTTTTACCCTCAAATGTCAGTCTCCTACCCAGAGAGACTAACATGGAAAGACAGTTCTGCAAAGTGGCTTAGCCAATGAACTATTATTGTTGGAGGCTACCTTGACTTTAAACAGTGGGGTGTCTGAGTGGGGGAGCTTGAATATGCAGTAATTCAGCCTCCTACAGGCAGAAACTGCAAGGTTATAAGTATATTAAAGTACGGAGGGGAAAAAACAGCCGCAGAGTCTGTAATCTATTTCCTATAATCCATCATCCAATCTGTTATATTTCTCCTTCACAGAGATGAAGAATCTAGGGGCAGTCGGTGGGGATTTGCTGAACTGTGACACTGTAAAATCTCCATACCACCCCTCCACAATGACACTTTACCATGGTAACATACACTATGTACAGCACAGGAAAACACTGAGATGTCAGAACATTGATTAGTGTTCTCATTGCTGTTATAGTGGCTGCGGTGGCTCTGCTAATCTGCTACTTTTCTCTCAGACACACACACACACACAAAACACAACACACACGCTCAGTGCAGAGTGCGCTGAAAGGCCAGGCAGTACAGCACGCCTCAGTAGTGTGTGCCAGCCTAATCTAGTCAGGCCTTTTATCCCATCTCCTCCCTCCACTTCCACCTAAGTCAACACTTCACTGAGGGATACAAAGCTAGTTTGCACCATCGGCACACACATACACATGCACATGCTGCACTTCTCCTCCTTTGTTGTTAGTCTCTGTTTATCTCTCACGTTGGCACTCTCGCCTCATCTCTCTGTGTCTCAGGCACACACCCACACCACGCACGCTCTCGTACACACCAAAACATACTACACACAACACACTCTCACACAACTTTGAAAAAGACTGGTAGTCTCTGAGGAGAGCCTGTAGTGTGAATGAATAGAAGCTTAATGTAGCTTTACAATCTGTGGCCAGTCAACTGAGTTGGCCATTGCCCAGGCGGAGAGTTGGTACCCCAGAAAAGAATTATCCACAGAACAAAAGTATGACTGTACATTGGCAGCCATTACAGAGGACTCTCTGCACTCCAAGTATACTGATTCAGTCAGTCCTCATACCGAATGAACAAAACAGGTCGCTGTTCCTCGAAACGACACATATGAGCATTTCCCTGATCTGTCATACTGGATTAAGGTTAAGGGAAGATTGGTTTCAGGGTTAAAAAAGTGCAATTTTTTAGCATTGGAACAACCAATGCAGTTGTTGTTCTAGTGAGGTAGTCGTGCGGAACATCCCGTATATATCTTCAGCGGAGGGGGGGGTAAAGTCCCAGGAGCAGCAGGCCTACAGGAAGTGCAACTTGATGTTCTTGTTTGTAAGTACCAGTGTCTTTATTCATAAATGTCAAGTTGAAATGTCACAAACTCCAGACCAGCCTTCCAACGGGCAGCACAACATGGTGATTTGGTGTTGTACTATCTTTAGAAAATGACTGGCATATGAGTAGACAGACACACGCAATCTCTTTCTCAATCACACACACACACACACACACACACACACACACACACACACACACACGCACACACACACACAGTGAGGGCAATATGAACAGCTTTCTTTTAAAGTGTCATTAGTGATCATTGGCTTTGGATGTGCTCCCTGCAATCAGCAACAGCCTACGTTTAGACTGCCATAACATGCATGTCCACACACGCGCACGTACACACAGTTATGTAGACAGCTCTGATAAAAGCATGAGAGCTTTAGAAGTAATTTGACTGGGGCCCAACAAAAGAAGTGTTTTCCTAGGATAATCCCTGGCTGGAACTGCAGGGGATCTGCATGTGTTTGTGTGTGTGTGTGTGTGTGTGTGTGTGTGTGCGTGCGTGCGTGCGTGTGTATATGTACCAGAACCCTGGAGAGTGGGTGTCTGTGTTTGTGTGTCCGTAGTTGTGCAATTGTGTATGTGTGGGATCAAGCTGAGTAAGGAGGGTTTTATTCACGATTTCATTAGCAGGGAATAGGAGATGTTTGGCCTGGCCAGCCACCTCTGGCTCAGGGACAAGAGAGTGTCTGTAACCCAGCTAAAGTGTCTGTAAGGGCAAACACTGTGGCAGTTTTTTAGACTTTAGCTGTGTTTCTTTATATATTCCTCTCAGACCCAAAAATAATAAGTACAGAGGTTGAGTTCCAGAGTTTGTTCACACTTGGAGCTGTCCTACTATGCTGCTGGGTATAAAAAAGATGTCCTGTGTGCTTGCAAGTCCTCTTTAAGTGACACAGATTTAAAGACTATCAGCAGCCAGTAAGGTGAGACTTTGGAGATTTGAGGAGAAGGCGCAGTGCGTACTAGGGTTCAATATTTTCTTGGAATTTTATGATTATACATTTGAGGAATGTATCATTGTGTGTGTGAACTTGGATTTCTCTCTCATTTTTGTTATTCTTTAATATTGATGACAGCATGTGATAACATTTTAATAAAATAAATATAAATGTTTGGTTGGTTTAAGTCGTGATACTGATGATATGACGATCCCCGGTCGCCGAGGTCAAAGTCCTGTGTTGTTTGACCCATCCACCACCCCAACCAACCTCCCTGCGCAGATTTTTGGCTTTTCATACTACTCGTTACTGCAGTCGTGCTGTGATCATGAAAGATGCTTCCCATTAAAATACGTTAGTTTCAAATTTGAACGCACCATCACGAAAGAAAACAACATGAACATGAACGTGTCTGTGTACACGAGTCAATACATTAAATAACGTGACCATTTCACAAACTGCCATGAAACTGGGTTGCATCTCCATAGCTGCCATAGCCCGACGTGTAGTTGTATTTTTGAATAGCAACACAATAACTCTAACCATAAATGGAGACTTTTCTTATTCTCTTTATGTTTAAGGTCCGCACCTAATTCAATATTTATCTAGTTAGCTCTGCCAAAGTGTCAGCTCCAGCGCACACCCAGTGTATAGTCATTTCTATTGTAATAATTAGTACAGTATATCTGTTGTAAAAACAGAGATTGTAATAATGCACTGTGAATCTAGAGTTTGAATTAGAGAAAGCTAACAGATGTCAAAGAAACTATTGTGTGTGAAATGAAAATGTATACAACGTGTAGTGTACAGACAGATCTATAGTCATTGCTGTTGGTACACCTGTGTTTACTGAGACCAGGTGTGTATCAACTGCCAGAGGACAGACAGACTCACGTTATCAACGACGCCATGTGTGGTTCAGACTTTCTTCTAGCAAAGAGTAACCAGTGGAGTTATTTTCACATTTTCTCCGCTGAAGATTGTGACTCTCCTTACTACAGCTATCACTACACTTATTACTCTCTGTACGCTCTCCACAAATGGATAGATTCACTTCTTTGCAGGATTTAAAAACAGCAATCTGTGAACTGTAAAGACACTGAAAGAGCTGCAGAGAAAAGGGTAATGACAAAAAGACTGGAATGTGTTTAAGATCACAGATGAATTCACACTGATTGATTCACACTACTGTAAAGGTATTAAAGATGGAATTTGCCTTTAACATGTCTGGCCTGAGCTGAACTGAGGTGACTGATAGTGAGAAAGGAAAAGAGAGAGACGAGAGAGAGATAGAAGGAAGCAACAGCTAAGTAGGATAAGGAATAACATATGGGGGGAAATCCCTCAGGCCATTCTTTCAATTATCTCCCTGGTCCCTGGTGTAGGGATCACTCGCCCACCAACGCACAAACCCCCACACATCTCACCAGCTCACACAAAATGAGAACAAGAAATGGGCCGACCAAATCCCCACGTTGATAGTAATAATGACATCATGCATTTCGTGCACAGAATGTACGCAAATAATGCTACGGTGTTACAGATGAATAATTTCAATTGTATAAATATATTTAGCCTGTGAACACAATGCATTATAGATCTTGCTAACATAAGAACGAGAAACAGTCTGAATTAAGTTTCGAAGTGCTCGACAAGATTTTCATTTGTTAAACGTAAACAATGGTATCTTAATAGATTTTTTGACAATTCTTGTTTCTCCAAAATATTTCTACCCCAGACAACCCTGAACAGGAAGAGATGAGCTAATTAAATACAAAACGCATTACAGATAACAAATACAGTCAATGTTGTTAGGTCTGAACAAGATGTGTACTATAATATAGCCAACTTTCAGGAATAAGATTGTCTAATTCATCAAGGAACAAATCAAGCATCCCAATTATACCGGATCAATGTATGATTAATTTAAAACAGGAGATGATGAAATGTATGTATTGTATCTGTTACAGCGTGTAGATGTAACAAATGCGGACAACATCTGCCCACGTAGGTTGCGTTACCTGACTCATGTCCCGTGCACCAACCAACCCAACGTGCCCACACTGCAAACTGCTTGACACAGGGAAATCACAGGTCCACAAGTTTTGTGTAAAACGACTCCCACACTGGTCAGCTAATGAGCTATTTCCATACAACCTAACATCTTTTTTTACCAAAACACACACATTTTTGTACTTATTTGTACTTAATATTGTAGTTAAACCACTGAGTAAAAACAGAGGCCAATGAAGCACTCTAAAATCACATCACATTGCTCGCGGACCCCCCAAAATCCAGTAAAAACACGAAATCTTGCAATACAAAAATAGTTAGCGCTACTAATGTATGCTCAAACAGAGGAACATAGTTACATTTGGGTGAAAAGGTGAACAAATGTAAACCAAAAGAACAGCAGCTTTGCGCTGAAACCTGGATATATAATTTTATAAAACACAGTATTCCTCTCATTTACAGGTTGAGGGTCCCGGCTCAGTCATAACAACAACAACAATATGTATATATATATCTATATATATAGATATATATATAAAATAATATGAATGAGAATGACAGGCAACTTCTTGATCAGAAGACAGTCAGAATCCTTAAACATCACACACTTTATAACTTTAAGTAATGTGTGGTGTTGACACAGGCTATCAACAACCAGACTAAGACACACTGAGTTCAACTTGATGCGATAATTTGTGACACCTAAATTATACTTACATAACAAATTGTAATTTAGAGAGGTATTAGACTACTGGGCCACAGGCACACAACTCTGGTACCCAACCATGTCCTTAAAGGTCCCATGACATTCTGCTTTTTGGATGCTTTTATATAGACCTTAGTGGTCCACTAATACCATATCTAAAGTCTCTTTCCCAAAATTCAGCCTTGGTGCAGAATTACAGCCACTAGAGCCAGTCTCACAATGACCTTTCCTTAGTATGTGCCATTTCTGAGTCTGTAGCTTTTGAGGAGAGGAGACGGGGGGAGCAAGGTGGAGGCTGGGGGTGTGGCCTTGACCAACTGCCACTTTGCTCGTTTGAAAGCCATAATGTCTCTCTCTCATGGTTGGGCCAAATTCTCTGGGCGGGCAAAGCAGAAAAAGGGTAGGTTACCTTGCCCCTTATGACCTCATAAGCCCACCTGAGATAAGCCCATCTGAGCTTTCTTTTCTCAAAGGCATCCAGGGCTACACCTACCGCTATTTCTAGCCACTGGGGGACCATAGGCAGGCTGGGGGAACACATATCAATGTTAAAAAAAACTCATAAAGGGAAATTTTCATACCATGGGTCCTTTAAATGACAACAAACACTGTATCTTCCAACCTGTTCTGCTAATAAGTAGATGGGAGGAGTCTAAACATTTACTGGCTAGTTGAAGGCCACCGTCCATGTAATGCAGAAATACAGGAATTTGTAAAACCTAGACAGAATCTCCTATCACCAAAAACTAAATTAGATCAGCTACAGGGCCCATATACACTGCACTGCCAATTGCACGCACGCACACACACACACACTTAAAATAGCTAACAGCTAGAGGTTATGCTCTTCTTCTCTCCCTTTTCTTCCCACCAATAAAGTCTTAGTCAGACACTTACTGTAGCCCTGTGTTCTAAAGGTCAACACATCGATGGCCAGAGCTGTACATCTCAACGAGTTGCAGATCAGTCGAGTCTTGGATATCTTTTAAGCCCAAAGTATTTCAGTTGCTGCTTCCTGTAAGTGCAGCCTATTTAGCTCTAAACATGATTTTCCAAAACATCTGAGTACTAAATGGAATTATGTTTGTTGCCAGGCAATATTAGATCATTGAACATTTTATCAGGAAGTGTTGGGGACTATTTGAGCCCTCAGCAATTTCCGTGGTGTAACTGTTTGAGGTAAAGGGCTCTGACATGAGCTTTTAAGAGGCAGAGAATCCATTAGATAAGGGTCGCTACAAAGTGGCAAACTATTAAAAATGCAGCAGCACCATTATTCCCTGACCCAGCCTACAACTTCTATCTCCTTCACTGCATCACTCTTTATTTCCCTTTGGATCTCCATCTCTTTTTTTGAATTCTTTTGGCTACAGCCATCCGTTCTCTTTCTGATATATCTCACTCTGCTCTCTGTCGCATCCATTTTTCTCCTGTCTCCCTTCTCTCTCTTTCCCCCACATATTTTTTTATTACAAAACTGGCAGGGATGCATCTCTCTCACCCCTCCGTACATGCTCTGACCCACTGAAGCCTTTTACTCCTATTCAACATAGCGAGGCGCTGGTCAGCGGCTGCTACTGTACAGGGACGAGAATAGAACAGCCCACTGAGAATAATAAATGGACATATATGGGTGGTTAGGAGAGTCCCTTATAAGCAGTAAAAACTACCCAGGCCTGGCAAACTGAACAGATGGTAGAAAAGAGAGAGAGACAGAAAGAAAGCAGGGAAAGGAGAGCAAGAGTGTTGGGTAGATCATTAGAAAAAGGCAGCATAAGGATATTCTCCATTCTCTTCATTGGCAAATGATGCTATCAAAAGCAGAGCTGAGATCCAAACTGAATATCCAGGTCTTAAACAACAAGCACATGATAACTTTATTGTGTTGTAAAACTACAGCCTAATGCAGGCAGGCAGGTGTGTGAGGAGAAGCAGGGCATGAGCAGAATGCATGCCGTGCTGTAAATATTATACCCTCTGTTAACTTTAGCGGACACACACACACACACACACAATTCAGTTTCTGTATGTGTGTGTTGCATAATTTAGCCTTTTCTGCTATGGCAAAGTACTTTATGTTTGAGGAGGAACAGAAGCTCAGAAGGAAGCAAGGAAGTGATAGTGAAGGGAGGAGTGAAAGAACAACAGCTCACATTTCTCCATGCTGTGGGTTCTCCTTTCCCTCCTGCCTTTATGAAGTTAACTCATCACAGCTAAGCCAAACACTGACCGCATGTATCTAGCATTTATCTAATAGAGAGTAATTCAATGTGAAAAGCTTATTTTTGAAGAATGGAATATTGTCGTTACATGTTGTGGTGTCCGCATGTGCCATTACTTCGATATCAGCGGAATGCTGTTTCTCATTAGCCTAATTAAAGCTCCTTGTCTGCCACTGAGCATATTAGCACACTCATCTGCAGCAAACTAATGATCGGTTGGTTTATTAATCTGTCTTTATTCTCTTTTTTTCCATTTAGATTCTCTCTTATCTTGCTCTTAACGATTATCATCAAAGATTCACATCCCCAGTCAATCATCATCAGAGGCTGGAACGATTCAAAACTTGAATATCTCTACGTACTAGATAACGAAGCACAAACATGCACGTATGTATTGATGAAGGTTCATATGTTCGCATATATACAGAGACATGAAATCAAAAGTCAAAGAAGAGCAAATCCTGTCTGATAGGCAAAAGGGAAGAGGAGATGAACTAGAATGCATCACATGTACAGTATATGTTAACTAAAGATAAAGAGCGCCTGAGTTATCTAAGAACCAGCCCAGCTGATCAAATATATAATACAATATTTTAAATATAATTTCAGATTATCAGAAGCTTTATGGTAGAAACGTATGACAAGGGTGTAAGAACTTGAAAAGGCATTTGCCTTGTTAAAACCAAGCAGTCACGTAGATCATGACTGCTACCTTTCCACTTCTAAAAAAAGAAACATGTCAGATTTTGTTTTTATTGATGCTGTGAAATGTGCAGTTATACACAAGAAAAACGTTCAAAACATCACAGCAACAATTCCAAGCGATAATATGTTTTTTCACTTTCATTTGGTCCAATTAGGGATTTCACAGACAGGATTTCCTAAAAACTGTTTCCAGTAGATTACTAAATCATAGCCTCTAAGCAACAGAAGCGGCTTTAACAATACCGACTAAAACTAGCTCAAAGACACAATTGAGAATATCCTAAGCATGGATTGTCCTTAATGGTCACATGACATGGTGCTCTTTTGATGCTTTTATATAGACCTTAGTGGTCCCCTAATACCATAT
>NC_045738.1:2064739-2064902 GCF_008692095.1 Etheostoma spectabile | reverse complement strand
CTCTTTCCCAAAATTCAGCCTTGGTGCAGAAATACAGCCACTAGAGCCAGTCCCACAATGACCTTTGCTTAGTGTGTGCCATTTCTGAGTCTGCAGCTTTTGAGGAGGTGAGTGTGTGTGTGTGTGTGTGGGCGGGGCAAGGTGGAGGCTGGGGGTGTGGCCT
>NC_045738.1:2064562-2064729 GCF_008692095.1 Etheostoma spectabile | reverse complement strand
CCACTTTGCTCATTTGAAAGCCATAATGTATCTCTCTCATGGGTGGGCCAAATTTGCTGGGCGGGAAAAGCAGAGAAAGGGGAGGTTACCTTGCCCCTTATGACCTCATAAGGCGCAAGATTCCAAATTGGCCCATTTGAGCTTTAATTTTCTCAAAGGCAGAGCAG
>NC_045738.1:2052977-2064552 GCF_008692095.1 Etheostoma spectabile | reverse complement strand
GGGCTCGGTTTACACCTATCAACATTTCTAGCCACTGGGAAACCATATGCAGGGTAGGGAAACGCATATTAATGTTAAAAACTCATAAAGTAAAATTTTTATGGCATGGGACCTTAAGAATAATAGAGCTAGCCCCTCCAGCTGTACCCTCTGGTTATATTTTAACAAATCACACCAAGAAAGCAACAATGCAGCTGCGCTTTGGCAATAACCCTCCCCCTGATCTCCTCAAACCCTCGTACAGCTTTGATTAAGGGCCACTAGGCTCACATGAGAGAGCCTGCTGTCCCTACCCACCCCCTGCTAATGTACACTAACTGTACCTATAGCACCATTATGGAGGCAGAGCAAGAGCATTTCTCCGTTTAATAGCCACACATTTACACACACTCAGTCATCTGACTAAGGATTGGTAGTTTAAGCTAGTCATTTCATAGCTGCCTTTGTGTGATAGTGGTCCATGTGTGTGTCAGAGTGTCTGTGTACTTTTCAGCAAGTGTGTCTTGTGTTTAAAGAATGCTATTGTAAGGCAGTGAAGGCTGCGCACACACACACACACACACACACACACACACACACACACACACACACACACAAAAAATTGATTTCCACAGGAGAAGAGCCTCCACTCTCTGGAATCAAGATTAATAAGAGGCCATTTACATCTCCAATTAGATCATTGAGCAAGGGAGAGAAAGAGAGAGAGAGAGAGAGAGAGAGAGAGAGAGAGAGAGAGAGAGAGAGAGAGAGAGAGAGAGAGAGAGAGAGAGAGAGAAAGGTGGAAGTGTGAGAAAGAGCTAAAAAAAAATGGAACCCAATAAATACAACCGGTAAGTCTTTGTATGCTCTTGTCCATTGTAAACAAAGAAAAGAGCCTGAAAACCAGCTGCACACCTACATTCACACCCGCAAACATACACCCAAAGACACACACCTTATATTTGACATCTGAGAGCAGCACAGGCAGATCAAACACTGGGCTGTTGTCAAGGTCCATATAGATGTATAACTGAGCTATTCTATGGAGCCTCTGACTAATACACACACACATACACACAGACACACACACATACACACAGAACGGTTCCTTTGGGAACTGGTAGAGCTTTAATGACAGCACGCTGCAGCGAGAAGGGGTCAGGCATGGGAGTCACTGTTCAGAGGCCCCACACACGCAGACACACTCACATTAACACAGGATACACACAAGCTCTTACAGACATGCACACACAAAAGTGAGCAAATAAATTCAGTCCAAGATCACGTACGCATTGACGGACAAAGTTACAGGCTCATGTACAGTCACGGATACAAAGCTGACATACACATGCAAGTTTTATTCATATATGGATAGATATGCGAACACACACACACACACACACACACACACACACACACACACACACACACAAACTCACAGGCAGGCACAGTGGAGAGGGTACACTGGGGAGGGTAGGATCCAATTTGATTTGACCTTGACAGCAGGACGAGTGAGGGCTGGTGGGAGGGAGGGGCAGAGGGATGGATGGATGGAGTGTAAGGAATGAAGTGATGGTCTGGGCCAGATGCCTGTTGCAGATACTTCTGAGAAATTAGATGACCTCGAACCGATCGAGATAAATCATAGAACAAGAAAACAGCAGCGTGACACGGTGACATCTGCACGCATAAAACGGTGTGACAGACATGTTGAAGATGTTGAAGTTAATCTAACGTACAGGTGCACACAGCAAAATTTCTCCTGTAATAAATCTACAAATAACACAGGGAATGCTCCTTGATTCAGAGCCGATTAGAAATGCTGCATCTTTGTTGTTGCTAGAAAATAAAAATAAGGTCTTTTTTAAGTTCATTATTGAGCCGATATCAATCACAATCACGCAATCCCAACCATTAATATTCACATGTGTAAATATGACAAATTAATGCAACCACAAAATCAAAGATGAAAATACTAGCTGTCAAAGTTTTTTTGGGCATGATTGTTATAGAAAAACACAATTTATCAAGAAGACCAATTGTGTGTTTGCCATTTTGATTCTGTTCACGGGAAAAAAATATATCAAACGAAAGAACACTTTTGCCAAGAGACAATGGAGTTTCTTTCATTAAAAGAACATTTAAAAACAACGGTTTATAGTATCCAGCAGCAGACATGCATTTATTCTTCCAGACAAGCTAAAAAGAAAAAGGGGTGCTCGTTATTGGTGGTGATGATTATTACAACCAAATCACAGATGTGCATTAACAAACAGTTTCCAGCTTCTGTTTGCTCATCTTGAGCACATTCTTAAAAACATCAGACAGCGCCCAGATGTGAGCGTATGCAACTCCGAGATCAGTAGATAAGTCGCTAATGTCGACATGCTGCAAATACAATCTGCACGTCATCTCCAAATATATTCTACAGTTAATTGGAATATCCTATGTTGTGCACTAAAGCTGAATAGCTGCTGCAGTGGATTTGTTTAGGGTAATGAATAAAGTATGACATGTAGTCAACGTGTACTTGACTGCGTTGAATCAGTGAAAAAATATTTCTTTAAGATTTTTTTTTTTGGGGGGGGTATTTTAGGCCTTTATTTTTTTTATAGAACAGCTGAAGACATGAAAGGGGAGAGAGAGGGGGAATGACATGCAGCAAAGGGCCGCTGCATCGAAGAGTATACCTCTATGTATATATGGGCGCGGGCTCTACCAGGTGAGCTACCTAGGCGCCCAAGATCTCAGATTTAAAAACATGTGGACAACAGTTTCATTGTGTAAAAACTACAATGTGTTTATCACCATTTAGAGATTTCCAAAGCTGATCTGACAGACTGATATTCCAGCCAATGTTTTGGTTTATCAGTATCAGCAGCATTAAAGGCCTAACATCTGAATGTCTTTTTTTATTGGAACTCAAATTGCTTAGTCCCTACTAGCTTTCATCTGTACAGTAATTGTTGTCAACTAACATTACCCATGAATTGTGGCATGTCTTGTAAGAAGGTAGCAAGCAATCTCCAATCTGGAACTAATTTAAATTAGAAAATGAAAAAAGGCAAAACTCCACATCCACATAACCTTTTGAGTCACAGGTTCTTTTAACATAAATGTATTTATTTAATGTTTTTGTTAAAGGTGGTCAGTCTTTATGGGCAGTAGTTGATAAATAGCAAGGGAAATTTATAATTGTTTTGGAGATGCTGAGCTATTTGGGTGCTCTCATGTCTTTGGAAATTGCCTGGATGCTTACTATTTAATCATTATTGTAATGGAATCTAGGACAAGAAACTTGATTAAGACAATCCTACCAATGTAATGTTGGTTCAAATAAATATATAGGACTTTCCATTCATTCTAGTTGTGTAGATAGGCCTGCAAATGCATCATGCAGTCTGCGTTTGGTTCAAGGTTCAACCTATTCTTAACAGTGGAGCATCATTTTCTTACCTGTTCTTCCCACACTGTGTCCATCTGATAGCATAATCTCTCTATTCTCATAGCATCCCACTCCTACACTTTTATCTTTGCATCTCTCTCCATCTCTCCTGCCTACTGGCATGTACATATTTACTAAATATTGCAGCAAACCTGCCAACTCCTCACACTTACTATCACACGAAAAGAAAAACAAATGAATCACGGCAGACAAAGGAATGGCGGACTGGGCGATATGATGCAGGAGCCATCGATCAGATCTTAGCAATCCATTTTCCTCTTCTTGGTGGTAGAAGACTCAGAGGGGGAAATATATTGTGTGTGTGTGTGTGTGTGTGTGTGTGTGTCTGTGTGTGTGTGTGTGTGTGTGTGTGTATGTGTGTGTGTGTGTGTGTGTGTGTGTGTGTGTGTGTGTGTGTGTGTGTGTGTGCTAAATGTGAGAATAAAAGTGAAAAAACAAAGAGAAAACTGAGCTTGGTTTTATGTACTTTGGGTAATTGGAGAAGTGTATCAGGTTCCATCAGTCACGTCTACAACATGGTATCATGGGCCAGTATGGCCTGGGGATGACCAGTGAAAGGAGGGGTAAAGGGTGGGGGAAGAGAGGGATGAAGTAGGAGAGAAAACAATGGCTGAGGAAAGGGAGGGCCTCATGCCCTGAACTTGAACTTGAAGCTGATGGGGTCTGAGAGAGAGGGGAGGATGGGGTCAAGCGCTCGTGTGGATGGAAAAGGAAAAACCCAGCTGAGTGACACCAATATCACCCTCGTCAGAGACAGATGGGGGAGAGGGGACATTTAGCAAGCTGTCTTTACGAGGCAATCTCAGCATCTATATCTGTGCTTTTTCAAACAGTTTCACCATAGGATTGAAAGTGAGTCAATTTTGGTCTTCCCTGGCTTGGTAAAACACAATACAAGTCTTTGGATATGGTACGGGTACCTTTTTGAGTACTGGTGCATAGGTTAAGAAACATATAAAAATAATTTAGGTAAGAATTACTTGTCAATCAAACACTTGCGACCATCGGAATATGCCATTTTGTCTTGATCTGGTACTGATTGAGCTGGAGATTTAAAGACGCAGCAGATACAGAAGATATAGCGTTTATTAAAATGAGGGTTGCAAGATGGCTTTGAGACATTTACATAGGAAATGCTGATGTGTATTTGAAAACACACAAACACCTTTATTTCCTCGGAATTTAGAGGGGTAAAATAGGTCAACCTCACGGACCGTCCTACCTTGGTCTGGAGATAGTGGGGGTAGTAGTAGGTGTAGTGGGGGTACATTGGCTGCTGCTCCAAACGTTTTCCCATGTAGCTGGAATCCAATTGAAGGTCCTGGAGGATGGAGATAGAAGCTCGCAGGTGGGGCACGATCACTCCTAGGGCCTGGCCTGGATCCTTCAGACGACTGTGTCCAAGAGTGGAGGATGCAGAGAGAGAACCTTCTCCTCCTACTGAGCTGTGTGTATGTGTATGTGTATGTGTGTGTGTGTGTGTATGTGAGTGTGTGTGTGATAAACAAACAGAGCAATGGAGGGATAGGAGGAACAGATAGTACTTGGGATTTCAGTCTGTCTACTTGTCTGGGAGCTCACGGGGAACCTCACAAAGAGAGACAGGTCTGGAAAGAGAGGCAGAGAGAACCCGGAGTGGCAGCAAAAAAAAGGATTGGGGGAGAAGGAGGTGAGGAAAGGAAGATAGGAGGGTAGGCAACACAAGAAACAATAGGGGGAATTGAAGAGCAGGACAGAGAGAGGGTAAAGGGAGAGGGAAGAAGAAGAAGAAGAAGAAGAAGAAGAAGAAGAGGATGAGGAGGGAGGGATGGATGAGATCCGTTTGCCGGTTCCTTGCACTCGGCTCTAAAAATCAGGCTCTCTCTACTGCCCTGAACATGCCCCTCAATTTGCGTTCCAGCGTCTCTTACTCTTGTGTCTCTCTTTCTCTCTTCTTGTGTATCCGTTTTCCTGTCTCGTTCTTGCTCCCTCTCTCTCTCACCAGACGAGACCCTGATCCTGCCGGGAGCTCAGCTGTATCCTGGGGAACACACGCTGTCCTCTGCTTCTATCCTCAATAAACAGTGAAATCAGCAATTAACTCACACATGGATGTGGAGCTAGAAAGAGACGAGAGGAGTACGATGAGGAGGAGAGCGGGTGGTCTGGAGCTGAAGCTGTGAGTGCCTTTCTTCTCACTCTCTCTCACTCCCTCCCTCTTTTGTTAAGCTCCGGGGATAGATAGGTAGATATCGCCGAAGCCCGGCATGGAGGATGAGCAAAAAGAAAAAGCCTCAGTGAAAACTCCTCTCGCTCAGGAAGAAGCAGATAGTCCTATCTACACAGAGGAAAATCCCTTCTGATCCACAAGGTTCCTCCTCCAACTCTTTTCTTCTCTTCCCCTCTGTGATCCCCCTCTTTCTTCCCAAGCTCTCCCTGACGGCTTGCTTCCCACTGCGCCTGGCAGCCGTCACTATGTGTGTGTGGTGGCGGCGGCAGCGGTGCTGGTGGTGTGTGGAGTGTGTTTGTGTGGCTGTTGCCGTCTGCTCCACTCTGCGTGCAGGGGCATGGAGGGGCTCGGCTTCAGCGCAGTTATGCTCCTCCCTCCCTCTCTCT
This sequence comes from Etheostoma spectabile, assembly GCF_008692095.1. Taxonomy (NCBI): domain Eukaryota; kingdom Metazoa; phylum Chordata; class Actinopteri; order Perciformes; family Percidae; genus Etheostoma; species Etheostoma spectabile. The sequence goes on along the minus strand of NC_045738.1, from coordinate 2,058,512 downwards.
CTTCCTCTCTTCCGTCTGTGTCTCTCTCCCTCTGTTTTTTTCATGGAACTATAGAACAGTGGGAGTGATTGGTCCTGCCCTCGTTCAAGCCCTGGGGTGTGCGTGTGTGTGCACTGAATAGAAACTGAGAACGAAGATGGGCTGTTCTGCTGGCAGAAAGGCGGAACTTGGGGGGGGGGGCGCGGCAGGGTATGAGGAGCGGGAGCTAGGGTAAAGGTTGAGAAGAGGATACACGAGGAGTATAATTTGGAAACAGAGAGGCCCCCCTACTGGCACTCTACAGGCGCAGCAATGACACATTTTTCATAATAAAAGCTGTTATGGATACTTTAAACTGATTAACATAACATATTATCATCATATTTGCCATTTTACTTTGCTAATATTGAATCACTTTTTATTATTATTATACAGCCTCTCACAATCAGCTGGAATAACCAACATACACACATATAAACACATGCATGCACAGCACACGTTTGAATGACCATTCAACATGTGCCCAACCCAAATGCCTCAGCGCACACAGAGACGCTCCATTCACACATGCCCAGTGAACATAGTGTGCAGTGGTTGTGTGGCACAGTGACCCACTGGCACAGTGCTGCCTGTTGTGTGATGCAACCAGGTTTAAGTAGTGCTCTTATATAAGCAGAGTGAGCCATGCATGAAGACTGCTCTGCCCTCTGACTGCAGCTCTGTGTGCGTGTGCGTGTGTGTGTGCGCGTGTGTGTGTGTGTGCGTGCGCCAAGGAGACAATGGTTTGCAGACAATGCAAATTCCCTGTAGTGGCAAAAAAGGGTTGGAGAACAGAATGCAAACACAAGACCTTCTCTAAGATAAGGGCTTTATTTCTTGTGCCCAATTAAACTACTTTACAGACTGTGCTGTAAAATCACATCACCGTCCTTGTGCTAGTGTGCAAGAGTTTTTGTCACAATGCCCACGTGTCTGCCCTTATTTTTTTATAGCATTCTTCTGCCAGCTTATATAATACACAATAATGATATGTTTGGCTCAGAGGTGTCCTGACAACAAAACATCAACATATAGAAAAAATGAGACAGAGGGAAAAAATACGAGCAGCACAATGTTAGGCGCCTACAACACAGAGTTTCGTCAAGACATCCCCAATTTCTCAAAAGTTATTTTGACGAGTGACAATTGTGTTAGTCTGACCACACATCGACAAAAATATTGAAGATTTTTGATTCAGATTAGGACGTTGTCAGAAAGAAGGAGCAAGGACCGCAATTACTCTGGCATCAACCATGCCCCCACAACATACTAATCCGTATAAAAAACGATTATTTTTGGGTTAACGCCATACTCCGATTTCTCAAACATCATGTAAACACCTTACTCCTGAGAACTCGGTTAACAGACCTAGAGAACTCCTTCTGTAACCGGGGTATTCCGGCATGTATACACCTAAAGTGGGGTATGGTCGGGTTAGCCATATGCGCATGCTCCAACTGCCCCTCCCCATTCCGCTGAAGTGGTTTTTGAACCGGAAATAAGCCGCCAGCTTTGTGAATCATAGTCGTTGCTATGACACCATACAAGAAAACAGCGTTGCCCGAATCAGCAGGCCATCGGCAGCAAAGAGCTTGCAGCCCATCTGTTTTACTCCCCGCCGAGGCAGCAGCAGACAACGGGAGATGGCTAAACAGACTGTCTTATCTCCGGGGCTGGCAACGATGTCCCGGCAAAAAAGTGGAGGGACCGAGCAGCCCACGCTGCTGCCGCCGGTTAATTCCACCGGACACCGGTTACAGATATTAAACGCTAACAAGTTGTCAGTCATCTGACGAGAGCACTGTGCTTGCCTACACTGTGACAGGAGTGTGTAAATGAAACATTAGGTTGTTACATTTTACTAATTTAGTGGCAGGATAGTGTAATTTTGACAAAGGTAAACCAGAGTTGGCAGAGCGCCACCTACTGTACCGGAGGTACAGTTACTCCATAATACAATTCATAAACAGCAAAAGGTTAGCCAATTTAACCATCACCATCATTATTATTATTCACTTAGCCGGTTACTGCTGTGCAAATAAACGCACTGACTGTGAAGTATGCATAAGCTCCACGAGTATAAATGCTACTCCAGTTCTGAGAAGTGGGTAATAGGTAACATCATTTTTACTTGACTCTTGTCTTGTTTTATCTCAGCACCAGTGTGTGAAATAGCTCCCTAAGTCTTAACCTTAAAGCGCCCATCTTACGCTCATTTTAGGGTTCATAATTGTATTTTGAGGTCGTACCAGAACAGATCACATTTTTGTTGTACCGCACTTTGGTGCAGATCCTGTATTCACCCTGTGCGTTTGGGTCTCTATTTTTAGCTAAAGAGTGAAACAACTCACTTCGATACTATCTTTGTTACACATGCGCAGTAGCTAGGGAAGATCACATCAGCTAGATAACTTCCTCCAACTTTGGTCAGTACAAGGCAGGATTAGCTGGGAGACTTCTGCTAAACAAGGGCGCACTTGTGGAATACCTGCAGAACAGGGAGATTTAAGTAGTTATTCGGTATATTATTGTATATTACTGTATGTGTGTTGTAGCAGTGTTTAGCATGCTAGCGCTAGCATGTGCTACGGTTAGCCACCTCGTCTCGGCTAGTGACGTAGAAAGCCGTGCAGATTTTGAACAGCTCACCCAGAGACTGAACGCAGAGGACATTCACAAACCTCTCACTCAAAAAAGCATGGGTAGTTTTTTTTCCAGGTTTGTATGTGTGTGGAAGCAACAAAATAACACCCAAAGACAAAGACAAAGATCTTAGTACATTACAAATGCTACCTGCCCAAGCTTAACATGTGATCATCCAGTGGAAAACCAAGTGGCTTATTTAAATCAGGATACATTTTCAACTTGCAAAACCACTTTATGAGACTATGTTAAATGACATGACATGAAGCCGTGACAGTTATGTGCCTACTTAGAAAAGATTGCTGCTGGCAAGTAGGGGTGGTGGAAAAATCGATTCGGATTAACATCTTCCATCAATGACACTGGGTCAATATTTTGAGTACGCTCATATCAATTAGTTTTCAAGGCTATCCGATATTCCACTCATAAGAACAGTTCCTATAATAAAATGTAATTTTGTACATCTTCTTTACGCTACCAATCAGTGAAATCCATTTCCTAACCTGTTACATGCCAGTCATCAGCTATACTCTTCTAGATGGAAGAGGAGTTACTGCGTGAGCTCATCTTGCAGTAATTCTAACCTTGTCTTCACAGTGAATTATATGAGCATGTTGCTGGGCCACTGCTAGCAAAATCAGGCTGTATTGATTGTGTTGCACTTGTAGTTGAGGAGTATGCATTCCTGAATTGTACGCACACCCAGAGCAAAGCAGTTTGACGGTGGAATGTTATACATTCATTCAATGGCGCTATGTGATGAATGCCAAATAACATAGGGATTAGGGGTGTGTGTGTGTGTGTGCGTGTGCGCGTGCATGTCTGCTTGTGTTCATGTGCAATATACATAAGTAGCACACCAGCCAGTTTTTTCATGAAAATTAAGATTCTGATGACACAGCAGTTTGGGAAAACAAAGAAAGAGAATTGATTCTTCCAACTGCACAGTACAGTCCCATTATGAGAGGCGCAATCTTTACATCTCACTCCATACTCTGTTGCCGTAATAAAGCTTCTTAATTACCACGTCTCGTGGCAAGACAGCCATAATGGCGGTGGTAAATACTGGTTAATTGCATTCATTCTAATATCAAACAGACTTCTATTATGTCTTAAGCACAATCTAATTGCCTACTTGTTTCTAAAGATTGAATGTGTATCTGCTGCATCTGCATTTCTTTGCAAAAATGACCTTTGTCTTAGGAGAGATGCTATTTTCCATGTCCATCACTTGAAAAATACCAGATAAAAAACCTGACAGCTGGAGCAAAGTATCAAAGTGTTTTTATTGACACTGTGTTCTTAAAGCCCCCGGTCATCAAAGCAGTTTCCAAATGGAGCAGGAAAGGCCGTGCTGTAACTGGGGGATGTGATCCTCTCATCGCTGACCACCAGATGTATAACAAACACCAAGTCAGAAAAAAATCGCAGTAAAACCCTCACATCTTAGCTTAGATGCAGCTGGGAAAACAGGAGAGGTCATGATGACGATAGTCCTATTTTACAGAAGCTGCTCTGGTTGTTTTTCAAAGAAAACACTGGCCAGGATATCATCACAGACGTACATGCACGCACGCACATGCACGCACGCACACCCACACAAACACGGGTATTTGAACACAGCAGATTTACAGTGGTAAATGGACTATTACATCCAATTGCCATACACAGCATGAGAGAATTTGTCTGTTTGCAAGTCCCCTGAGATACAAACACATAGACTGCAGAGAATGTAGAATAAACTGGTTTGGGTTTCTTTGATCCAGGAAATCCAATAAGAAGAATTCAGGTTTGAAAATATTGACAAAATAAAATGCAATATATCTGGCAATTCAGCATCTGTTAACATCTACATCACATCCCAGCTACATTTTTCAACCTTATTTACACATGGTCAATATCCTGTATGTGACACACTGAGTTAGACAAAAGGGGTAACAAACTAAACTATTGTGATGCAGTGAATGTCTAAATCTTATACACATTTTCACAGATTGACAAAGAACTGGAGTCATTAACTTGAGTAAGGTAAGTAAAAGACATGATACCGAACCAATGCCCCCTTATGACAACAACGGACTCTCGAAAGAAGATAACTGAAAAGCGAAGCTCAGAAAAGACAGTCGAAGCCGGTCAGTAGCATTGCCAGATTGTCTACGTAATCAGAGGAGTAGGGAGTAAGACAACTGTCCTTGGAAAAAAAAACTCTGTACAGGAAGGAGAAAACTAGGGCTGCACAATTAATCGAATTTTAATCACGATAACGACTTCCCACGATCAAATCTGCGTGATTTTTTTTTCTAAATGCGTCATTTCATAGAACGCTCCGGGTTCACAGAGGACAGAGTAACGGGAGGAAAATTCAACAGATAGCAGTCGTTTATACGTCGGTATCAAGGTTCACAAGTTTACCAGCAAACGTAACATTTTGTCCCGTCTGTTGTTTTTCAGACAACAGCAGTGACCAGTGCTAGTCGGTGCTAGTTAGCGTCTGTTAGCTGTTAGCTGCTCTAGGACGCTCTGGCGCTAATGTCCTCGCATCCGCTGCAATGTTGTCTATATGGATCTGGTTTAATTTTGCGTTACATGACCCATTTCTTCGGTAAAGCTGTGACTGTGTTTGGATCTCTCCTCTCTCTCGTCTTACTCTCTGCGCAGCCCGGCCACACAGCGCCGGTCCACAATTCTGACGTTTGTCTACAGTTTTTTTTAATAACACCTGTATTTGTACCAGTGTTTCCGCAGGTAACTTCCATCGCGGCGGCAACAGCGAAGAACACAGAAGAAGTTATTGAATGCAACTAACTTCCGTTGGTAGAGTAATAGCGTGTGAGACGGAGCCTGTTGGACCTGCAAGAGATGTGACCCATGGCC
>NC_045738.1:2052125-2052967 GCF_008692095.1 Etheostoma spectabile | reverse complement strand
AGTTCATAAAAATACAGCGCAGTGACAATTAAGACATTTCATACACACGACATGTGTATCCGCCATTTGACCCGAGCTGGACCCGTTCATAATGAGTCAGCCGTCTCTCTGTGAGTACGTCCATTGCACTCAAAAAACTTAAAATCAACAAATAATCGTGAGAATTATCGTGATCACAATATTGATCAAATTAATCGTGATTATCATTTTGGCCATAATTGTGCAGCCCTAGAGAAAACCCCGATACAACTTGTTACTCAACCTGCTGCGTTTGTTTATTTGCTCACCTCCATTTAGCTTTGACAAAGTAGAAAATTATCAATGTGATTAATTCAATTTACATTACTTCTGATAGATCCAATATTGAATACTAAGTTCAAGGGCCCCTTCGATAGAATTCTCTACATCAGTATTGCAGTTCCATTATCAGTGAATTTCCCCTGATGGCGTCTGGCAAAGCTCAAAGTAACTAGCAAAAAGACAACAAATGTCATTTTGAATAATCAATTCCATCTGAAATGTATCTATCCATCCATCCATCCATCCATCCATCCATCCATCCATCCATCCTGGCTGACATTGGGTGAGAGGCTGGGACAAAGGCCAGTTTAAAACTCAAGAAAATGTGATGCTCTCTCAGTCTGCTGTCATGAAGGCAACGCTGTGTGAACAAAAGCCGAAGAAGACGTGGACGTAGCAGTTGTCTGGGTAGGGAGTAGGTACTGGCTTTAACATTTAACCAAGAAGCACTCCGCACATAGCCTGGTCCTACCAGACTCTGGTACATTGTATTTATACAGAGAGTCTGGCCACTCTCCATTGACAAGTGTTAACTTCCTTGA
>NC_045738.1:2044669-2052115 GCF_008692095.1 Etheostoma spectabile | reverse complement strand
TCTGTTGAAGTTTAAAACTATTGGATCTGCCCAGAGCCACTCTGGACCTGCCATAACCAATCGCTAATGCTTGGTCGTGACGTCAGCTTAGCATCGCTAGCGTTCGCCTTAGCCACGCCTTCACCGCACAGATCAAGCTGGACAAGACTCAGCAAAGATTGTTCTTGTTCGGGCTTTAGCTTCTGGATATTCGGCAGCGTTGCCACAACGAACCAAATGGCTTCGCTTGCATTTCTTCGCCGCCATTACGTCTAGTGGATGACCTCAACGTCATCGTTCTAAGCCACTCCCTCTGTTCGCTGATTAGACCAATACAAATTTAACTGGAGAAAACTCAAGAATATACCGCAAACCCATATGTAGTACTGAAGGAAAATGAAAATTGAGCGGAAGTACGTAGGAGGGTGGAGCCAGGCTACTACGCACATGCACCACCTAGTAAAATCTCTTATAATTAAGACATCTAGAGATGCCGTTTCATGACACACATTTGGCACACATTTCTAAAGCACTCACAGCATGTGGCTGGCAATGACAGTCGATGTAGCAATATCAAGGGATTTGAAATGGGTTGCAGAGTTCATAATGAACACCAACAATAAGCAGATTAAGGGATGAGGGAAATGTGTAGATGTCTCAGTCAATGAGACAGGCAGACAAGAAGGAGGAGATATTAAGTTACACAATATGGGGGAACTCATTCTAAACTATCTCCGTAGCCATGAAGCCATATGAAAAATCATTTCAAACCAATAACCCCTTGTACAACACTGAACGCTTAATTACATGACTGAATCAAAATGGTGACAAATCACCTTAGGCTCTCTGCAAATCCCCCTCCTCCCCTCCTTCCCCTCTCAACAGCAAGCCAAAGCTCACTTTAACACAAATCATCACTTTATTAAAAAAGAAAGAAAAAAAAACAGCACGTTAGTGGATTCATTTGAACAATTATGCAAATCAGACAGGAGATGAAGCTTTTATTAATGTTAGAGAAGTGTTGCATCAGATACAGCTGAAGTTCATTAAGTTACTCCAGTAGAAGATGAATACATTCTGATTAGTTTGATGTCATTATGGTGTGTATCATGTGCAAATGTGCAATTTGGATTAATAACCCTGACGTCTGCATTGGTTGTTTTTTTTGGTTTTCCTCAGACATTTTTCCTATGATTGTTTTCCTATGATGTTTTTGGAGATTTGGGCTCTGTTTTACTGTTTAACTGTATGCATCAACTAAAGACATCTCCTTAGTTGGTATTCTTTCCTTTCTTTCAAATCAGGTTCATTGTTGTAAACATTATGTCTTTTTTATTGCTCTCTTCCTCTCTCTTTCTCTCTCTGTGCAGGTACGGGGCCTGGGAGGTGGTGGACCGTGTCTGACTGACTAGGGCCCGTGCTTGCTGTGGCTCCAAGGGGTAATTAATTTTAGCAAACGACCGCCACGTCTGTCGGCTTTTATAAACGAGCGTTTACGCGCTATGGACAATTTAACCACTCCACTGAGCTTGCCTTGACAGAGATGAGTGTGGGGGGGAGAGAGAGAGGTAGAGAGAGAAAGAGAGAGGATGGGGACCATGCTGCTAGGTGACTGATGGGAGATTTAATCAATAGAGTAAGCACATTTACTCTCATGATGCTCACCCAACATCCATATTCATGGTGTTAATTTTCTCTACGCCTACGCTGTTGCGCACCACAAAATATTATAATGCATGAAGGATTTCACTACAACTCATCAGGCCTCATCAGGCCTAATCAAAAGACAGTATCATCACTGTTTATTGCATGGAGCATCATGGACTAAACATCTACGTGGCAGTCAAATCATTTTATTCTAGATCCAAACACAATTCAATATCCAAAATAACTGCTCTCCATTACGTTCTGACACACCTTAACAACCCAATGTTCTCTTTGTTAATGCCATTGGCCGCATTGGGAAGCATGCACCACATCCAGGAAAACAAAGGCTACAACAGTACTGTGTCCTTTGCCAGGGGCGCAACTAACCAGCGTCAGAAGCATATGCAGAAACAATTTTCTTGTCATGTCTTGTCATTTATTGTACATGCCACCTTATATTTTCAAGGTTTCAGCTCAACAGCCTTCGTAAACTCCTATTTTAAATCCTACCTGTTGCCTTTCACCATCAACTTTCTTACATGATATGGTGCTTTTTGGATGCTTTTATATAGACCTTAGTGGTCTCTAATATCATATCTGAAGTCTATTTCCCAAAATTCACCCTTGGTGCAGAATTACAGCCACTAGAGCCAGTCCCACAATGAGCTTTCCTTAGGAAGTAGTGCCATTTCTGACTCTGTAGCTTTTTAGGAGGAGAAGGGGGGGGGGGAAGGTGGAGGCTGGGGGTGTGGCTTTGACCAACTGCCACTTTGCTTGTTTGACAGCCATGATATCTCTCTCTCTCATGGGTGGGCCATATTCTCTGAGGGGGCAAAGCAGAGAAAGGGGAGTTAACCTTGCCCCTTATGACCTCATAAGGGACAATATTTCAGATCAGCCCCTCTGAGTTTTCATTATTTTTCAAGACAGAGCAGGATACCCAGGGCTTGGTTTACACCTATCGCCATTTCTAGCAGCTGGGGGACTCATATTAATGTTTGAAAATAAAGGAATAAAAAAAGAAATACACTCATAAAGTGAAATTGTCATGCCATGGGACCTTTAACGCTTGTCGCATCCCTTGACATACCATTTCCTTTTCCTTTTTTCTATTTTAAGCCCCCGACAGCTTTTTTGGTTTATCCATCTTTTTCCATAGACGACAACTCACTACTAGTACCTCATTGCTCAGCACTACGCGCCCTCCCCCAACCCCCCCCCCCCCCTCCCTCTCCTATGTCAAAATTCCATGATGAGATCTTATGAGATAGGGAGCCTACTCTAGCCTGTTAGTCCTCTAAAATGGTATATTATATTGAGAAAATGCAGAAATGATTTAGAAATGCACATATATACATATGGAAAATACCCCCCCAAAAAATATTTGTATTAATTTGTTTGTTTTTTATTATTATTATTTTTTACCATTGTTTCGGCGTATACTGCCTTTTTGCGCCACTGTCCTTCCCAACTAATTTCAACCTAAGTAATATCCTAAAATATGAACTGGTTTGGGTCATTGAGAAAATTTGAGTGACTGTGTATTGACAGTAACACTATGATGTCTGGTCATTTGCTGTACTGTGAATCCAGACATTAGATGCAATCTCTTGAGGTTCAAGAATAACAGTTCAGTCAACCATCACCCCCCTTAAAACACACTCAACCAAGAAAACTAGACTCCATAGACACAAAATTGGAAGGCTGTGATCCTATGTAGGAGTGGTTGTGTTGGATCATACACAGCTGACTCTACAACCATACAGGAAATGTGTTGAAATAGCAGAATACTGCTCAGGGTATAAGTCTTATGAAAGAAACAAGCCAGAGACGCAGCCAAAGTCTTGGGTTTTGCAATGTCAGGTAAAACACAAACTGTGCATACTGCTATGGTGCTGAGATGGATCAAATTCAAAACTAATATTTTATTTTGCATTACATTAAAATGTCGGGCAATCAAATTCCACCTTAAAACAACTTGATGACAACTTATTTTTATTTCATATTTTTTTCGGTATGTTGTCAGTCATTTATTTTTCTTTCCTTTTCTCTTTTGTATTATTACACAATGTAAAATTCTAAAAAAATAAATAAATAATTGTAGCGCAACAGGAAAAAAACATAATAACATGTGACTCGATATGAAAACACTAATAAAGCATTAAAAAAAATTATGCAATTCATCACTGTGCCCTGTGTTTCATAACAGGAGATAAATACCATACTCATCGCTGTGTACTGTATTAAGAAGCAGAAACAATAAGAAAACTACACACATATTTTAGTTTGTTATTCAGGTGCCTCAGTATGTCACATCTCTCCTCGTCACATCTCTACTGTTCGTCAAGGCAGATTAACTCTTGATAGCCCACTAGTAAATACTAACTAGGTTTGCTTTATTCTGTCCTTTGTACTCAGGTCTCTCTTGCACAAGTGATTGCAATCTCAGAAATAATGAAATTAAGGTTATGAGGAAACTGTCAAGATCCACACTCTACATTTATCAGTTGCACGATACTGCTGCACAATCACTAAGTACCTAAAATCACTTTGAATTTATGCCCTGCATGAAAAAACTGAGGTCAATAAAACTAAATCAGCTGGAGTTTGCTTGGTGTAATATTGTTATTATAACTCAACAGCATGTAACTTTCCCACTTTCTCCCCTCAGAATTTCCAGAGCCCAAGAACTGTGGAGCCACACCGCAGTCACTCGGCACGCAGTCAGCCGAGTCCTGTGAAAACCGTTCTGTTTGCCTCTAATACTATCCGGTTGCCAGACTATAAGCGCTGCAGCCCCCGCTCTGCTTTGTTCCCCCCTGCCAAAGCAAGTTACATGGCTTGCCTCGAAGTCAGTGTTTTCACAGCTAGACATACATTACTGTGTGACATCAAGCCCAGGGGCTTATAGATCTGCCGGATTGTATGACAGGAGCCTTTATGGTTTTTGCAGCAATGTATGACAGCAGTCTGCCTCAATACTTGGCAGGGATAACTATAGTAAACCACAGTGTAGAACAGACTAGTGCTGCCAAATGAGGGGCCTGTGGCAGCAAGTGTTTCCATAGCTACAGTAGGCCAATGGGATTGTTTACTGTCCGAGAATGACAGATTAAGAAAATTTGTGATTCTCTACGTATATGCTGAGCAATCATTTCTGCACCCATGTTGCGTGCGTAAACGTTTGTGTGTGTGTGTGTGTGTGTGTGTGTGTGTGTGTGTGTGTGTGTGTGTGTGGTGGTGTGATTGTCCTAGATGAGCAGCTCTTAACAGGATCGTGAGGGTGCCCATGAGAGATTAAATAGAATTACCTCAACCCCTACCCACTTCATTCATCCACACAAATACATATAGACTAGCTGTCACACACACACAGATGTAATACCCCCCCCCCCCACACACACACACACACACGCACACACACACACACACACACACACACACACACACACACACAACCGCAACACACACACCTGCCCCTAATCACCATTACACTTACACAGACATAAACTAAACTAAAGACAACATCTAGATGACATTACCAGAGCCAGATGTCGATCTGCTCTAAATTAGCCGGTGCGTAATTTAGTTTAGGTCTTCATATCAACAGGTAATGATGGGTGTTACGGTTCACCTCTTCTAGGACTCACTGATACTATATGATATTGCTGTAAATTATGTGCTGTATCCTGTTGCAATAGCACACAAACTCAGTATACAATGGAAGAAAGCCAAAACAATGAAAATACAGCATGAGTGGTAAAAGATAGCATTGTCTTGCAGAATATAACCTTCCTCCACCCTCCCTTTGGTACCTGACAGGCCCGTAGCTAAGCTCACCCTCAGCCATTACTTATACTGTAGCCTTCCTGCTCCATTTAACTCAACAAGCTTAACTCAATGGCCTTCATTCCTCACAGCGACGGATTCTGTTTCATACTCTGGTGGCTTTTAGCAGGAGAAGGGTCAATTTGATTGTTGTGGTGGGGTGTGGGTGGGGGGGGGGGGGACGACAGCATCTCCCTTGTTAACACAAAATATGTCATGCATTGCCCTTGTTAACTTAAAAAGGAAAATCTGTGAAAACAATATTTTATGTTTTCTGCTGTCCTTGTTGCTGAATAGAAAGATATTGCTCACTGGGGGCCAAGGCAAGGACCTAACAACTGCAGTAAAAAAAGAGCTATTAAGTTATACTGTCCATGTCCTGCTGTGGCATTTAATCGCCCCGCTGTAATATGCAACAAGCTAACGACATCCCGCTTACAGTCTGGTATTGTGCAGGACTCCATACTGAGTCAGCGATTAGTGATCATGGGAGGAAGCTTTTTGGCAAATAATCTGTTTTCTTACAGTTCCCCTGAGTCTGTTAAAAGGGCCAATCCAAACAGAATATTTGACAAACAGGAAGCTGTCTGCAGCAGGAGAAACACCACCCTTAAATCAAATGGCGGCAGCCTTGATTCAAAACGTGGCAACCATTTTGATCATTGAGTACAAGCAAAAAGTAAAGTAAAAGATTTTTGAAAAGACCGGAGAAAAGAAAACTCCATCTTGAGTAATCAGCGACTACTGAAGTTGCAAGAAACAAAACCACATTCAAAAACAGATGCAGGGAAACAGCAGTGCTGCGAGGGCAGACAGGTATGATGGAGAGAGTCTTTAGCTGTGCCTCTCTCAACAAATAATGTGAGGTGAAATTTGGAGTGTGTGTATCTGGGACACATAATACATATTTCATGGAATATTATGAATAGGTTCTTTGTTTAATTAGACTCGGAGAGTTGTCCCCGTCAGCCATGTTAGCATGAAAAAATAGGATCCTTTCCACTTTAATTATAAAAGGTCTTCAGGCCAATATGCAATGTTATAACTTACCTCTCAGCTTTTATATAAGTATAACTATCAAATCTGTCAGGGGGAGGCACATAATTACTTGATTGACATTTTTATTCATTTTCTGTTATCTATTTTTTTACTTTTCTGTTATCTTTTTTTTTTTTACTATTCCTAAACAACTTTTTTGCAAACTGCACAGTTGAGCTGCATGCAGGGATTTGACAGCAACGTAATCCCAGCGTAGCTAAAGCACAATTAGATCACATTTAGAATTCTACTGAAGCATTATCAACAAAACTACCCTTATACATTAGCGCTTAACATCCAATGTGTGTATTTGAAGTGTTCCGAAAAACATTGTTAGGGGAACATTTACCTCAATTAAATGAAATTTAATTAGTGCATCAATCTTTTATTATAAAGTTAATTAAATCTGGCTTGAGTCTGGCAAACACATTACATTTACAACTCATTTGCTGGTCTAGTTGTGCACACACACATACATACACACACTTGCACTGTGTATATACACTATATATATATATATATATATATAAATATATATATATATATATATATATAAATAAATAAACTTTATTTTATGGCTTTTTAGGCATTATATTTTTCCTCTTGGTTTGATCTTAAGCAAATGTTTTGTTTGTAAGCCCCTGCATTTATGGTCAGCCTTAAAGTGCCCATATTTTGAAAAAAAATCCCTTTTTCTGGGATTTGGGATGTTATTTCTTGTCTCTGGTGCTTCCACACATATACAAACTTGGAAAAAAAAACTACCCATGCTGTTTTGAGTGAGAGGTTTCTGAATGTTTTCTGCCTTCAGTCTCTGGGTGAGTTGTTCAAAATCTGCACGGCTTTCTACGTCACCAGCCGAGATGAGGTGGCTAACCATAGCATGCTACCTCGTTTTCAGTGGCAAAACACTGCTACACACACACTAGTTCACCATAATCTACAAAAGAACTA
>NC_045738.1:2044573-2044659 GCF_008692095.1 Etheostoma spectabile | reverse complement strand
CATGTCCCTGTTCTGCAGGTATTCCACAAGTACGCCCTCGTTTAGAAGTAGTCCCCCAGCTAATCCTGCCTTGTACTGACCAAAGT
>NC_045738.1:2044366-2044563 GCF_008692095.1 Etheostoma spectabile | reverse complement strand
GTTATCTAGCTGATGTGATCTTACCTAGCTGCTGCGCATATGCGACACCCAACAAAGATAGTATAGAAGTGGGATGTCTCACTCTGTAGCTAAAACAGAAACCCAAACACATAGGGTGAAAAGAGCAATGTGCAGTACTTAAAAAACATGGTGTTTTTTGAAAATGAAATCATGTAAACCTATTCTGGTAAAACCTC
>NC_045738.1:2043507-2044356 GCF_008692095.1 Etheostoma spectabile | reverse complement strand
TATGAACCTGAAAATGAGCATAATATGGGCGCTTTAAATATGTACAGTAACAGTTTAGTATCACTTCCTATTATTTCCGTTGGTGAGGCAATGTAAGTTGGGCTAAAGCTGTACTGTGTCTGCCATAATTAATTCCAAATAACCTGCCTCCACGCCTTCAGCAATGCTCTGCGTTAGAACCTTCACGACCTGTCTGAAATTATTTTAGGAAGGCTTTCACTCTGATGCACTGTAGTGCAACGGAGCTTATGAAACTCTGTGACATTCACTCTTTTTCTCAGTTTCTTTCCGTCTTTGTCGTGGCTCTCATTGTGAAAGCCTGTAGAGCTGCAGTGTAACACACCAGGGAGGAAACACTGGACACAGCTCTCATGCCTTTCATCTTCGCAGACTGGGAACAGCTTCCTGTTTTTCAATCGACACACACTAATGAGCATGAATACAATCCTGCGCCTCGCTCAGACAAAGATGCAAACAGATGCATACTGGCACACACACATGCCCGAATACATGTATGCACACATGTGTATGAATGCACACACATACACAATTACAACACATGGAAATACAGTGAAAAGACAGCCCTAACTACTTGTTCCACACGCCAGGTCTTTTGTGCACTTTACAACGCACCAGCTGAGGGGGGTGAAAGAGGGGGAGGGTGCCCACACTTCCAGCATAGTTTTTATGTAATATTTTCTTTTCTTTGAAGTGGCGCAGCTAAATGAGTTTTCACATCCCTGTAGGTTTCCATACCACAGAGAAAGACGACCACAGTTGATAGGCACCACTTACATTCAATTATCTTTGTTCCACACACAGAGGATTAACACACACACACACACACAC
>NC_045738.1:2042569-2043497 GCF_008692095.1 Etheostoma spectabile | reverse complement strand
ACACACACACACACACACATCATTAACAGCCCAATCTGAACACTGAGGCACTACTCCAGAGCCCTCTATCTAAAATTGTGTAGATACAATGCTCTGCTGCACTTCACATAGGCTACATCAAGTCAAAAGATACATTGAAATCCCATGGGGGTGTAGAAACAACAATGGTAATGAAATGCATCATTAAGCAACAGCTATGGCTTTTGTCTGTCAGTCATCTTCAGAAGTTACTTTATGTGTACACCCTTGCATTGCCTTAGTGCGAGAAGCTTTGTGTACAATTTTGTACATTTCTCATCGGGAGAAGTGCAATCACTGTAACGGCTGCTCAGAATAAACAAGTGGTCAATTGTTTTGTGATTTTATTTGGTCCATGTTGGTGATTATTATAGTGCTAAAATATGTTTCTAAACTGTGCATATGAGAGCCATCAAGGCCAGCCAGTCAGCATACTACCCACTTAGTTACAGATATACTCAGGATCTTTAATTATCACATTAAAATAATTATGAAGGTACTTTTAATGCCAATCAGTGTAGCATCCCTTCAATTCTTATCAAACGAGGCCACACATATAAACATATACATCATGGCCTTCAGAAATTGCTGGGCAACAACGTTGAAATGAATAACAAGAAAACTCTTGTTATTTGTTGTACGAAATGCATGCAATTTCGCATCGAAAATAATACCATTGACGATCAGTTCAATGAAATGTGTTATGCCTTTTGTCAGACAAACCACACAAAAACAATAATTAATTCTGTTAGTTTTAAACGTGCTCATGTTATGCTCATTTTCAGGCTCATACTTGTATTAAGAGGTTTTACCACAATAGGTTTATGTAGTTTCATTTTCAGAAATTACTATATTTTTGTTGTACTGCATATTGCTGCAGCTCCTCTTTTCACCCTGTGTGTTGAGCTCT
>NC_045738.1:2042411-2042559 GCF_008692095.1 Etheostoma spectabile | reverse complement strand
TACAGAGTGAGACATCTCACTTCTGTTCCATCTTTGTTGGGAGGCGCACATGCTAGCAGCTAGGCGAGCCTTGTAACGTGTGACAACGTTTGTCACGGAAGTGCAGGCTGGACTGCAACAGAGCTGTTTGGAGCAGTTTGTGAACAGT
>NC_045738.1:2040812-2042401 GCF_008692095.1 Etheostoma spectabile | reverse complement strand
GGAGATGGTAAGTCCCTTTGGGGTGGACTTTGGGCTTTTTCACAAATGTGGACAAAAATATAAATAACACAATAAAGGAAAGGGAAAAGCCAAAAAGCATAATATGAGCACTTGGAATCCAAAGTTTGCCCACCAAAATAACTTTAATAATAAGTGTAAAAATCCAACCATTAATAATTATTTCCTGGAATGCATGAGCTTTTTAAAGAAACAAATTTTGTGCTATATTACAAACCTCCCTGGTGTTTTGACTGAATTGAGTCAATAATGGTAAAATTACAATTTGTGGGTGAACTATTGCTTTAGGCTTACAATATTACCAACAGTTAACTCTATACAATACGAAAATTAGCATTATCTGATCCAATCCATAAGATGATCATCACCAACTGAACATCTCCCAGCACAGATGTGAAATTGAATTCAATCCCAGCATCTCTAGAAATTTTAGCCGCTTTCAGCAACATCACCTCTTCACCCCACCCACATTCACGTGGCTCTTGGAACAGATTGGGAACTTGACTGTAGTTCTTGGATTCTGGACAGTGCTTCATCACATCTGTGCTGCTCCACCTCCCGTGGCGGCTCAGTGGAGGAACACGTCTATAAATCTAACCATCACATTGCAGGGAAATTAAATTGGCAGAAAGATGGACGAGAGAGGGGTAAAGACGTTGAGAACGAACACGAGGACCAGTAATGGTCTAAATGATCACACGTGGTGGAGGAGGCATCTCCACTCTGTATTTTAAACAGGGCTGGGACGGTTACCGCAATACCGCAGTCCCGTGACGCCTACCACGGGTCTGAGCTCGTCACTGTCATCACCGCAAAAAACCATTGGCCTGCATGTGTGCACGGGTACCTTGTGTTTAAAGACATGGATTCATTAATTCTATTGACATGGATTGTATCTGATGACATTGTGTCTTACATTGAGTCAAGGTTTTCCAAACAAAACGTATCAAAAGATGGAGCTAATCCAACCTTTCGCAAGTTGGGGGGGGGGGGACAATGTTCCATGACACATAACAACATACACGGTAGGGAAGGAAAAGACATTTCTCCATTCTCAGCTGAGGTAGACACATTAACATTACAGCTGCCGTGTTTACTATTGCACATTAGCCGAGAAGGTAGCGGAGTGTCCTTCTGTTATCAGCTTTAACCAGATAAAACGGCACGGTTGAATTTCAGCCTGTATGCACGTTTCGTAGCCTGGAACAGAGCGGCTTCTATTGGTAGAGAGAGCAACAAGTCTGCTCTCTGCTCTCTGCTCTCTGTCTGCTCCGCTGCTAGACGGGCTGGACTCGGGCTGCAACATATGTTGTAGGCTAAGGGTAGGCTGAGGTTTAAGCCAATGATTTTTCGGAGGTAACGCCATTCACTTTAGCGGCAGTATTGACAACAGATGAAGCCACTGTGTCTTGAGAAGCTAGCTTTCTGTTTTATTGTTCATTTTTACCTCACTTCACATTGACTTTGCTATTTCTTTTTCCTCAGAGCAGCACTCATAGAATACTCTCTGTTACCGCTCGCTCTCCTTGTGCAACCACACGGCCACTGATGTCACTCACTTAAGGCACCCT
>NC_045738.1:2039602-2040802 GCF_008692095.1 Etheostoma spectabile | reverse complement strand
CTCGCTCTAACTTACGCTACTCTCGTAAGGGGAATGCAGTATACCACACTACCGCAGGAATTTCTTGAAAAAAAATCCATACCTTCCCAGCCCTAATTCTAAATCCATCTCTATCACCCATTTACTAGCACCGTGTCTCTCATTCCTTCCTCACAAACAGACTGCATCTCCGTCTCCCAGACTTTGTGACTACAGGATGTCTGTTCACTTGTTCTGCATTAACTTCCATGGAAATAACTCAAACCCAAATGTGGTAATTGAGTCAGTAAGTGTAATCATCATCTTGGATGTGAGGAGTGACTCATCTTGAGTCTTGCGATGCATTTGCGCACTTTGCAGGATTGCAGGGGAAATTTCAGCCCACTGACTCATTCTGCACTCAACCCACTCAGAGAAAAAAAGAGACACAAGTTAACTGCTGGATCCATTTCCCTGGTATAATGAAAACTCTCGCAGGACAGCTTGCACATGGTGATCACCTCAAACTCACCAGAAAAGTTAATTAGAGTGCAAGATCCTGTAACTCACTATCTTAGATGTGTGTGTGTATGTGTGTGTGTGTGTGTGTGTGTGTGTGTGTGTCACAGAGAAAGCGAGAGTGACACAAAATGTGCATGTGCGCTGATGAACAGTAACCGAGCTGATCAATAGTTTGCAATTTCAGATTCGTTAACGACAGCCATTCACGACGAGTCTTGTTTCACATGTTTGTAACAGCACTTCACAGGGTTGATATAATCAAATGTTCCAGCTTGTACTAAGATTACAGACCAGTGTGTGTTCTCCACAGTGGCCATTTTTTTTTTTTTTTACTAGTTAACCCTTGTATGGTATTTGGGTCAAATTGACCCATTTCAATTTTTTACAAAATAAAAATGGTACAAGTATACATTTTTTCCTAACTTGAAATCAATGGCTTTACCTACCATTTTCTGTGATAAACATGTATAAACAAAACAAAATAGAGCACACATGCTACTATACCCTACACATTTACATCCTTCATATGGTCATATGGTCTTCAGGTCAGTTTGACCCGCCTACACAGAGACAGACAGAAACATGCCCACAGACACAAACACACACACACATACACGCACGCTTGTATGCACACGCACACACACACGTGCAAGCACTCAAACATATACGCACACACACTTATACAGTACACACACACACACACACACACACACACACACA
>NC_045738.1:2038834-2039592 GCF_008692095.1 Etheostoma spectabile | reverse complement strand
ACACACAATGTTGCATTTTTATAATCTGAGCATTGAGAAGCTGGTTGCTCTCTCTTTCCGTACTCTTTCCCGCTCCCTGTCACGTGTTCACCATAACATTTGATACATCAAACTATTTTCTCGCACCTGTACATCAAGGGGGGGACGAAAGAGATAAATACTTCTGCATCACAGTACAGAATCTTCCACCCTCAGTGTGACCAAAAGATTTAGCGTTCAGAGAGCTTTAGAGCTCGTATTTGAAGAGAGTCAGTCACACAGCAATGTGGAAGAGGAAGATATCTCTGAATAGGAGGATAATTTAGATATCAATTCAGAGAATTCTGATTCTGAAAGTGAATTTGAAGATGGCCTTCACTTGGAATATGCGCCACAAGGAGCAACACAGGCGTCCGCTGCTACAAGATTTCACATGATAAAAGTGATTAATTGTTCCAAGTTCTAGTTGTATGTATTGAGAGTTTGCTTTCAAAGTAATGAATGTTGATGAAAACATTGTCCTACTTATTTTTTTTCCAAGTCAAGAATGATCACAATGATTTTTAATATGAATTATAACCTTATGACCAAAAAAGGAATCACACTTCCATTTTTAATTGTGTCCTAGTAAAGACTAATTGCATTCCCTAAACATATATGTTATCTCAATTGTTTGAAATTGAGATAAAGAAAATATGTCTTAATAGATTATGAAATAAAATTTTCTTTCAGAATTGTTTTCAAAATCACAAATAAGTCACGGGTCAATTTGACCCGAG
>NC_045738.1:2038443-2038824 GCF_008692095.1 Etheostoma spectabile | reverse complement strand
GAGGGTCCCAAAAGTGAAGACAATACAAGGGTAAGCCTGTTTTCCCCCTTCTCAACTATCTCAGGAGGTTTAAGAATAGACAAATATAAGGACATGATAAACTGAAAGAAAAGAGAAAATGACAAACAAAGAGTGAGTGGGAGAGCATGACAGACCCACAGCAAGGAAGAGAGGAAGGTTATTAAAGAGAAAAAAGATAATGCATGAGAGAGGAGGCAGGAAGTGAATGATAGAGAAAGAAAGCGGTGTGTTGGGTGTGATGGATGGAGTTGAAAAAGGAGAAGGAGAGGAGGGGGGTATGGCCGTTCTCCACCAACTGCCTCTCTGCTGCAGGAGTAGGCGGCTGTGTGTGTGTGTGTGTGTGTGTGTGTGTGTGTGTGT
>NC_045738.1:2036926-2038433 GCF_008692095.1 Etheostoma spectabile | reverse complement strand
GTGTGTGTGTGTGTGTGTGTGTGTGTGTGTGTGTGTGCTCTATGTAGCATATGTGTGTGCATGCCGCGTGTACCATGAGGGACCAGTGGGGGGTTGACAGATTATCTGTCGAGAAGCAGGTTGGAGGAGTCTCTCTCTCTCATTTTCCACAGTCACTCACTGGCTCGCTCCACTCTGCGACGCACAAGGTCACTGCAACACTGCGAAAGTTTGGAAGATACTTGGTACCAGGAGCTCTAGGGTGAGTCAGCACTTTTCTACACCTCTGCATGGCCAGACTGACAAAAGAGCGAGTGTGAATCCTGTTGCTTTTATGTCATTGCAGTGGCGTACTGGCTTATTTCATGATGCTGGCATTCTCTTGTGATTCATATCTATTTTTGACATGTCAGGAAGTGTTTCTTTAAGGATTTCTGCTGTCAATAAAATTAAAACTGTACCACTTTATCAAAAGTTACAGTTTTATTACCATCAGTTACAGAAAGTGCTTACTCCTAACTTGAGTTTCTCTGTTTGCCTCTCTAGCTTGTGAAGCTGTGATTTTGAGAAAATGGCCCAGGAGAGAACTAAAATATCTGACTTTAGAAACCAAGAGAAGTTAATTTGTAGAGTGCTCGTTTCGACTTCTGGGATGGATAAATGGAGGAATAGACAAATGTTCATTCTAAATGTGTGGGTAGGCTTGCAGCCAGCATGCATAAAATATGGGACTCTACTTCCTCTCGCCTGGCCATTTACTTCCTCCCAGTTGTGTCTGCCTAGTAGCAGAGGAGGTGCAGAATATTGGATTTCTGAGCTGATCCTGGGCCTGTTTCTGGACCCCTTCATGTCAGCTTGGCAGGACAACAGACAAAATACCCCAGTAGAGACAATGGAAATGTCAGCCCCAATAACAGCACGGTGCCAAAGAGAAGAAAGAGATGTACAACATGTTGGATAGTCAATTCCTAATATATCCTTCTCAAATGAGTTGCGGTATTGTTGACCAATGACCATAAGACCTTGTTAGAAAAGGTCAGTAATATCGGAATCATACCAGTGGTGTATTGCTGGTGTTCCATAACACTAAGTACAGATTTTCCACAAACATTCTGTGCTTTGTTACAAAGTAATGCTACCTCCTTCCACAAGTAGCCATTTGCTATTTTACTATCAGACACTGCAACAAGCGGACAAGTGCACATAGAACAGACATCTCAAACCTCAAACCTCAGGCAGGGATGCTTTTCAGTAGAGATGTGCCTCCGATACTGCCTAAAACGCTGGTTTCGGTGTGGGGAAATACTGGAGTTTATGCACCGATCCGATAACACATGATAAAGCCCTAAAGAAAATCTATGTTAAAGTAGTTTATTTATGTTCTTTTTCTGTTATAACTGAATATCAAGCTGGATGATATAAGAAAGTTCTGTGGGGGTCCTTGTTTGTGTTTCTTCATGTTTCACAAAGAGTTTAACCTGAGTCAGACCGACGACAAAGATAGAAATCATATCACATCCATACAGGG
>NC_045738.1:2036102-2036916 GCF_008692095.1 Etheostoma spectabile | reverse complement strand
TACAGCTGTTAAAACATAATAAAATATATGACCCACTGGTATCGGATCAGTACTCGGTATCGGCCGACATGCAAGTTCAGGTATGAGAATCGGTATTGGGAAGCAAAAAATTGTATCGAACCATTTCTACTTATCAGCTGTGCATTTGTAATATTTAGCTGCAGACAATTATCAGTGATTATGACAGGTAATATATAAACTGATGCTGATGTTTCTTTTGGCATTCAGTCTTTACCTCAAAACAACTGTGGACGGTGTTTTTCCTTGCACAACACACAGTTTTGCTGAAACAAAGACATTAAAACTGCCCTAGTCAACATGACACTGATCTCACAAAACGTCAATCGACATTAGGCATGACTTGTTCATTATTAACTGTAATCTTTAATTTATTTGTGTTCATTAGTGACTAATAAGGGAGATTTATTTTAATGAATTACTAAAGGCAACAAAAAATAAGGTCAAGATCATTAATTCCCAGAAACAACAATTACTACTTCCAATGACATGTTCCCGTGACTCTTTCTCCTTTCCTTCTCCTTGGTTTTCATATTTCTCTCTCTCACACACACACCCACACACACACACACACACACACACAAACATTCCCTCTGCCTCCTTCTTTCTCACTGTCTCTCTCTCTATGTAGTCAAGCCAGCCACTGTGGGTTTTCTGGGATTCCTGTGGCTGAGTCATCTTGTGCTCCATATCGTCCATAACATTGTTTCCCAAAAGTGTAACTGGCTTAGCATGAAAGGAGTTTGTGCACATCAAAGTATGTGTGTGTGTGTGTGTCTGTGTGTGTGTGTGTGTG
>NC_045738.1:2024736-2036092 GCF_008692095.1 Etheostoma spectabile | reverse complement strand
GTGTGTGTGTGTGTGTGTGTGTGTGTGTTTTTTTGAAAGAGAGTAGAGGCCTCCTTCACGTCTAGCCCTTACTGACTCCGGGAACAGCCACAATAGCACCAAATGACCCTCATAACAAACCCTCCCTTAACCCGCTAGAGCCACTTCCCAGCTGGAAAGCCAACTCCACTCTCATGTGTTCCAGCTCAGTCCAAATTCTTTTGTATTCCAATATATCTGTAATCTATCTATTCAGTACAGCTTTAGCTAAAGCAGGCATCAGCCTCCCACTGTGGACCTAAAAAGAGAAAAAAAACCTCGACATAATTTAACTTCGACAAACCTCAATTTGTAGACCCTAAAACAGCTCCAGAGTCATGCTTCACCACAGTCTCCACATCACAGAAACGCAAGTCTTTTTTCCTCAGCCATGTTACCCACCTTATTTATTCTCTCCCTTACCCAAATCCCAAAATTTGATTTAGCAGTTGGGATTTATTGCATTGGGTATTTTAAATAATAGAAGGCAAGTTCATTCAGTGTTGCTACCTAGCCCAGAAATATCCAATACAGCTACCTTGCATCTTTTTGTTGAAGTAGGGTGGTAGTTTTGCTCTAGTTTCTACAGCGGCCTTTGTCCCAGTCTTAACCCCAGTTTCCCAAAACTGACGCGCCCTTCCCATTTCCATCCCTCCTCACCACCAATTCCCTGAGTCCTGCACTCAACCAATCCCCAACTTTCAACTCCTGTAGCGTCCCTCGTGTTCCCAGCCCCAGATTCTTACCCCACCCATTGTTCACAACTCGCAAGCCCCTGGCCCCAGCCAACTTCTCCATCACCTCACCCCAGAGCTCACATCCAAGATTCTTAATCCCAGTCTACCCAGAGTCGTTAATTCCAAGACCACAGATGTTTCAGCAGGCCGCTCTCACTCTCTCACAGTTTGAGTTAAGAAGGCCAGACTTTTGACAGGGTAGTTCCTTTAAAATGCAGACAGAGGCTGCCACAAAAAGGATATTTGAAACCTAGTTTTTAAGATTAGCTCAGAAAGGTCTTGATATAATAAACTGTATGAATAAATACATCTGACTGATGTATAAGGTGCTGAGAGGATCTGAAATATGAGTATTGTATTGTTGAGTACTTCTTATGATCCAGCAACACATTCAGCAGAAAGCCAGCAAACGAAGGCCAAGCAGCCAGCATTTACTCGTGGAGCCCAGGAAGTGAGAATACTAGCCAGGAAAAAAACAACATCACGCTATGGCCGACCTGTGTGTGATCCAGCCTGCCACCCACAATGCAAGAAAGCAAAACTGCCAGCCGAAAGCAGTCGAAAAAGTGCAAACACTCATTAAAACAACAGGTTTCCCTCTTCATTTTTCCATGGAACCTGTCGCGGCATTCCTTTCTCTGTGAGGTGGCTCTTGACTCATGAAGAGGTCGGGTTATAGAAAGTTAGTCATAATAACGCCAGCAGACAGAAGCATTTAGTTTGTCTCTGAACCAGAGCTCAGTCTCCACACAGCTGCTGGCCTCACACTTAACTGAAGCTGCACTTCTTAATCCTCCACATAAGAGATTTAACTGTTTAAGTGTACTTATTTTTTGAAAGACTCGTGACCTATGTTTTTTCAGTGAGAGAGACCCATCCTTCTCATCTGCAATCAATTACTAGAAAAACATCTGAAAATGGCAGATTCAGTGACTTTACATAAATTGACCTTTATGATCTAAAAAGGCAAAGCAAGCCAAAACTAATTTTGCTGTGAAGAACGTCTGACTTTGTTTTTATATACTATATATATACTAGTATACCTACTGTTTTCACAACTGGATTTTTAAGTTTGGTTTCACTGTTGCCAAAGTACACATGCACATGTAAACAGAAGATTATTTTTTATTATTCTGCCTTGCCACTCTACCTTAGTTAAAACCACCCCAACTGCTGATGTCATCATGGAGAAATTCACAATGTTTTGGGGGTCGGCACCTTTAAGGACTAAACCCATTGTTTGCAGGTTGTCTCATGTGTCAAATAAAGTATGTGGAGAATGTATGCCGTGATAAGCATTTAAAGATATTCAAATGGTCTGATAGATCAGTGAATACATTTTAAAGGTCAAAATCCCTTAATAGTAATATTAATATTGATTATAACAATCAAAGATATGACAATAGGCTAGCGGTCCCTTTGACCTCAATACTATTTCTGCAATATCTCTATATCAATGTCAAAATAAACTTTGGCAACACAGACCAACAGTTATAATATATAATATAGTACAATTACATTACAATTACGCCTATTTGAGTGGGGCTTGATAAGACTGGTAACTCCTGCTAGCATCAGAGGTTGCGGTAGGTCTGACCTACACGCTAAGTGCTTTTAGCTGATATTTTGAGTACCGTACTTTAATTCCTAACCGCAGAAATTGAAATGGTGCTGCATGGGTGTGTTTTTAGATGTACATTTGTCATTCACTGTGCCAAGCAACCTTTTGTCATCTGCTTCTGTTATGTTTACAAAGCTACTGTGGACGGTGCTGTTTAATGACATATTGGATCAAGGGGCATCATTAAACTCCACAATTTTCTTGACATGTTATTTTTTCTGTAATTATTTAATCAAAAATAAACACGTTAGTTTTACCATAGTTTTAGACAAAAATATGTATTTCATTGGCAAGAGACCTCTGCTGCCTTGAGAGTCTAAGCATGACTTACATTGTGTTGAATGTTGTACATTTGGTTCAATATTCAAGGACTTAACAATGATAAAAATAAAAAGATGTGTAAGTTTTAGCATGATGCTTTGGATAACCTAACAAACAATATGTCTATCTACAGTCTTAAAGACATTGGTATGGGGTAAGTGCCAGGTGAACAATGAACTGAACTTCCAAAATGCCAATTAATACAAAGCAAAGTGTCTGAGTGCAAGTCTGACAAGAGCTGACAATGGTCGACATAACACCTCTTTGTGAAGAATTTGTCTACAGAAAAAAAATACTAATCCTTTGCTTTTTTTGACAGTACACTGTGCAAAGCTCTTTCTTAAAACAAGCCAGTAGTCCTCTTTCTAGAACTCGCTTTAAAGTACAGACAGAAAATTGATTCATTGTTTCACTAAATAATACTCTGCTCAGAGCTTGAGCTCTGTATCTAACTGGTTGGTAAACAAACCATGGATGGTGTCTAAGTCCACTCAGTGAAACAGCCGCACAACACGATTCAGGACTTTGCTTCAATCAGAACAAAGCGAGCTTCCACTTACGATGCTGGCAAAAACCTAGAGTACCTAAACCTTAAATACTAAAGTGGGATTAGAAGCAAAACACTACTTTTGTATTAGGTTTGAAATAAAGCTGAAGAGTTTTATAAACAACTGGCTTCTTTTAAATAAGAGCTGACAGCGAAGAAGAAGGAAAGACTATGAGGCTCAGAGAACAACAAAGAAACCTGCTGAGAAGAGAGCGATACGGAGCGAATGTGAGAGGGAGAAGTGAGGAGAAATGAAATCAATAATGAACGGCTCCATAACAGGAACTTAATCAGAACAGCAGGTCCCTATATTGCTCCTGACTAGCACACGCATCACCGCCGTCGATTCAATTTACTCACCAAACCCTGAAAAAATAAATAAAACATGGAAAATAAATTGAGACGCTCATTCAAATTCATTAGAACTTGTCCCTGTGTGCCTACAGTACATAATATTCCCTTGAAGGAAAAGAAGAAGAAGAAGTAAAATGGGAAAAAAAATGAAAATATGCCAACAACTCAGTATTAGTTTCTGGGAGAGAATGAAGGTGAGGGCACTAAGTCATAACAGCCTCCTCAAACACCATTGTCTTCTTTCTCTTATGCACCCACGCAGACATTATTGTATATGTATACACATATTGTATTCATACACTATGAGGAATATGTATACACCCACACTTTAATATGTGTGAATAAGTACACGTATTTGCAAACAAATGTCTAGGCTTACCTTTACACCTACATGTACTGTAGGTATATGCAAGGGCCTTTCCACACTTGCACTCCGCAGCCCTCCATTTCTATGACTAAGCCACTCAGAGCAAATTCATCAGACTCATAAGAAACAGCGACAACAATAGAGGGAAAAAAATCAAATCAGTGAAAGGCAATGTTGCGTAAAAGCACAAGCTGGGTTGGTGATGACGTGGGGAGCTAGACCGTGGGTGGTCGTCCAGGCATGGGAGTTCTGTTCTGACGGCAGCACGGGAGTGATGTTTTAATAGTTGGATCTGCTCTCTCAGCCAATAACTTTCTTCCCCAACACATACAGCACACTCTTTATTCCTTTCTCACCTCTTTTCTCACTCCGTCTTTCACAAACATCTTTCTATCTCTGTCTCTCACACTAATCCCATAACTCACTTTCACCCTTTTTTCTCCTTCTCTCCATCACTCCCATGCTCCCCATCTTCCAGACAGCTTCATAATGGCTGGCACCTCCACACTGGCTCTAATTGAAAGATGAACGAGTTTATTTGGGCATAATCCATCACCCTGTCACCTGGGGAGAGGAAGAAAGTCCTCGGAGGAGAGGAGAGGAGAGAAGAGGAGAGGAGAGAAGAGGAGAGGAGAGGAGAGGAGAGGAGAAGAAAGGCTCTACTGAGAAACGGGATGTTTGCTGCATCATGATCAACATTATCAAATAACAGGCGCACATTTACATGTCCATGCTACACACACCAACAAACTTAACACCTTGGAAAGACAAACTCATTAACTGGTAATTATGTAGATTTTAATAGTGTGAACATCATAAAAAAGGAAAAAGGAACAGGTCAACTGCAAACACAATCTGCCTCTACCAAATTAGTAAGTAGACAGCAATAAGCAAAACTGCGTTCTTGTGTTTAAAGCCCCTGACACACCAAGCAGGCGGCCGACCCTTGGCAGAAAAGGCAGTTGGACTGATCAGTCTCCCTCAGCTGGTCAACAAAGTTCCTCGGAACACACCAAAACAACGAGACGTATTACGTCTCCATAACAGCAGACAGCACTAATCTGTATTGTCTGTTTCTGAAAGCGAGAAATAGGTCACGCAGTTGCTGAATCTCTTCATTTCAGATCGACAAAGGTCCGTTTAAAAAAAGATTTTGAGAGACTCTAGTCACGCTCATCCCACTCCTCGTTTTCGGGTTTGCACTCCACCAATCAGATTGGTTATTTGAGTCCGACTGCCAGCAGTGCGCGCCTTCCAACTGAGCATGTCAGGTAGGCCAAGATGAAGGCCGCCGGCCCCTCCGGACGGACGACGGCACGAACACACCGAACAGACTCGAGTCACCGACCTCGCCTTGCTGTCCGACGGACGATTATCGGGTCGGTGTGTCACGGCCTTAACATGAGTAGCACCTGTGGAAATATAACTCTGAACCTTGACAGCAGCAGGTGTATTTCTCCACTTCTTAGTGATACAGGAAAACAAATTGCTCTTTCATGCAGAGGCAACCCAAGAATCTGCCAACTGTGCATATTTTGCTGCATCACTCCTATAAAAGCCAGAGCAAGTATTCTTTAGAAATGCTGTAAGTCAGTACTGAGCGGGCATAATGCAGCACCAAGTCTGTGTCTCAAGAGTCTGCAAGGTATCCCTGGCACAACCTTGCAGATATTCTTCTCTTACAGCATTTGAAGGGGAAAAACATTTTTAATCACTTAACAGATCATTTCTAAGAAGGTGTTTTACAAGTAGTCTGCTTACAGGCAGCAGGGGAGGCTGACAACCACTGATGTGATGTCAAGACCATCCAATTCTGTCGTTCCAAAATAGTTTCAAAGTACTGTATATTTTTCTGCCAGCTGTCACAACAACACAACAACCCCCTCTCTCTCTCTCTTTCTCCTCCACACTGTCACATGATGACAACCACACATAAGCATTTAAAGGAATTAAATGAATTATATTTAATCCATGTCTCCTATTTAAGTACGGTATTGAAACTGATACCGTTGCTATTTTTAAGACCCCGTGGTATACCATATTACCGCCCAACCCTAGTCACCAGTCGTGGAGCGCTCTTCCTCGACAGCCCTGGTAACAACAACCAGTAACATAACAACAACTAACATTTCGGTAGATGGATGCGCTTCCTTTGTCTCAAGGTATCAGTATGCTTTGGCTAAAGTCCAACCCATGAATTCCTCAGTAACGTTAACTGTATAGACAGACAACTAATCTAATGGTAAGTTAGTTAGCGGGCACACCCGTCTTCTGCCTCAGTCTCCCGGCGATGCGAGGCTTCAGTCGGGATGAGAGTTGACAACAGCCCCGGGGACACATCCAGAGTCAGCCCCCAGCCAGCTAGCAGCCGTCCACTATCATTACAGCCCCGTCCCGGGGACACATCCACAGTCAGCCCCCAGCCAGCTAGCAGCCATCCTGGTCAGCACTTAACTCCAGTGCAAAGGACGCTAATGGCAGCTTACTGAATTGTAGTCAGAACACCGGCCATTTGTAACATTACGCCTCCGTTAGTGTTAGCGGTCCCCCCCCCACCTTTCGTTTTTAGCCATCTTTACAGTTAGCTAAAATTTACCATAGAAAACAGGAATAAGGCACCAAAATGAATAATACTAATAGTAATTTAAAGGTGTGGTAGCATTGGAAGAGGTGTGTCGCGATTCTGCCTTCTCGCGATTTCGGTTTTATTTTCCATATCATTACAGTCATAAGTTTTATGTAGTACAAACTAGTTCCTTTAAACCATACCCCCACAAATACGTAAGACAGCAGCATGGCACCAACTGACCAGCATTAAATCACATAAACAAAGACACACTGCATATAACAAGACAATTCAAGAAGACCCAGGTCTGTACCAGAAACAACAACTCTGCTCTGCTGCTATTTTACATCCAGCAATCCTAAATAAGACAACCAGCTACTCACAGGAGAGAGGCTGATATGAGGTCAAGATACTGTAATGGGGAAGTCTGGTCAGGCATGAAAGTGGAGCATGAGCAGGGCAGATAGCACCAGCAACAGGGTACAGGCTTTCAGTCAGTGTTAAGTATGTCCAAGTGTCCACCTGCTGGGTAAATGAACATATGGATCTCCTCTTGTGCTATGGCTGCATCAAGAGTGGAGGGTTGGTGGCACTGGTAACAGACACAGTGCTACTCCAGCACAAATGCTGGGAATCTGCAGCCACAATCACCATCTGCTGGGGAAGCCAGCATCCTTCGAGTGGGTCCCCTAAAAACCAGCAGCCGTCCAAAACTGGCTGCTTCAATCCACAAGAATGCCAGGGAACTGTGCAATGAGCTATGCTTCTCTGGTGAAAGGGAAACCAGTCAAAGAAGCCTTCCCTCATCTGCTGCCTGAAGGCTACAGCAAACACTTCAAGGACTTCCAAAAGTATCTGAGGATTATTCTTCAAGATCATCCTTCTCACTGTGGAGAGATTAAGAGGTTGGTGGAGATGACTTACTGCATTAGGGAGAGTGGATGGTTGTGTACTCCTCAAGAGCACAGCTTCAGCCAGAACTTGGGCCATTACATATTAGTTGATGCCGGCCTCCCAGACTTCAGCTGAGGGACTTATCATTCAAGTAAGCCTAAGTGTTCTTCCACAGTGTAGATTTTTTTTGCTTTAGGTTTCTGGACTTACGTTGGATTTATTTGTCACATTTTGTTGTTTTATAATCGTTATTTGTCTAATACAGTAGACATCCACAAAAGGGCACATGCAAATGCATAGCCCTAAAGAGGACCTTTTGTCAAAACACTAGCTTCAGTTTTTATTATTGAACCTCTGCCTGAGCTTTGTTGATATCAAGTTGTTAGTTCAAATTCTTTGGGGCATGCGTACGCCTACCTCGGGCATGAACGTCGCTGCCGGTTTGTTTAGGCTGAAAGGTGTTTTTTGAATCATAAATTAATTTTTGGGAAGAAAAAATAAACAAACACAAATCCATATTCATGTAGCATTGAGCAGTCAGATTTTGTGAACTTTGCTGAACTCCCTACTATTGTGTATTCAGCTGCTCAACGGAAGAGCATGTTGGAAATCTCCTGTGTCTCAGTTAAATGCTTTATCTCATTCCTCGCCTAGCAACCAGTTATAAAAACACACACCCAAACAGCCATGCACGCATAAACACACAAACTGAATCAGGCATGCACCTGCAGTCACTCTCTCACACACAGACACCATCCATGCACATACTGTACACAAGCACGAATTCACCCATACTCACCCGGATGTGTACCCATGGGCATTTCCTCACCCCCTTGTATTTAATTTAGCTCCCAGGCTTGGGCTTTTATATTATCAAATGTTGCTGAGTTAATTGAATTAGCCAAGCCAGTCAGATGTAGGTGTGTCTGCTCCATTGGTAGAGTGTATAACAGTTTGAAAAGGATGAATAAACCCTGCTAATGTAAGTAAGGTCAGCAGTACAGTCCAAGAAAATTCACATTTGATGTGTTTGCGCAGGCGAAACTGTGCTCTAAATGATTGGCTGTATCTGCCTGAACTTGTTGAAATTTCCCCAAAGCCTCCTTTACTGCCCCTAATGCATTATCCATGAGTCATTTAGGCCACATGTTCCTCTTTAAGACTGAAGAGACAATGGGCACGGTGAGGCAAGGTAGGCTGCCGCATCTCATTTTCATTTACTATCAGGATCGGCAAGTCTCTCGTGCCCCTCTTGTCTTGTCCCTGAGATCCACCAGATTTTCCTCCCATGCCAAGTAACAGTAGTTCATAAAGCTGCACATTGTTAATTAAAGAAAGCTGCTAGCCAAATACACAACATAACCCTTCACAATTATTAATTACAACAAGCAATCTAAAATAAATATGCTTTTAATGAGCAAATGTGAGGATTTCCACCAGTTCAGTTTACGGTTTGTTTTTCTAATATCTACTCACTGTGCTTGTTGTTACAGACATGTTCAATTAACATTCATGAGATTATTCCCACATTAAGCTAGAATTTATGGAAAACAATTATTACAGCAATACACATCCCATGGCTAAAAATAAAGTACTTAATGTAAAAAAAATCATGAACGAATAGTAATATTTGATTGTACTGCTGAAATTGAAGGTCATATCCAGATGTATAACATGTATAACCATGCCTAAGTCAGTTCTGTTTGGTGTACAGTTCGCAATCGCGATTCAGACATGTACGCAATCATATTTGTTGATGATTCCACCATATTTGCGTTGGAAAGCGCACAGTTACATAGGAGGAGGACATAATTGTAGCCTGTAGCTTTTCTAACGTGTATAAAGCCCTAATGTCACTGTAAAAATGTATGTTAAATCTACCACGGATATTATACGTAGACTGAGTTTGACACAGCGGCTATGTTTGTGGGGACAACCACAGAGAACTAAATAGCCTTGGCTACGGTCAGTGGTCTTATGGAAAAAAAGATGGAAATGGAGCCAGTGTTGGCGGCTAAACTTGACTGCCACCAACATTTTAGCAGACATATTATTCTGGCTGGGTATGCTGACGGTAACGGCATGCAAGGCATGTATGTTGATGTGTGTTGGCTAAACGTAGGCTGTAAAAACACTATATTAGATTGCTTATTGTGTAGTCAGTGAATACACAATGTTACTAGCAAAAATAGCATACATGAATGCATACGGTATGTACTGTTTTGTTACAATTGCATAAATTATTTAAAACTGACTTGCGTGTAGTACGAAACAATACATCTTCTCAACTCTACAGCTGTGTGTGGAAACAAAACAGTTGTGGGAGGCTACTTCTATCTATTTTTTTATGTGGATGTATGTTGTTGACCACTTTGGTATTTAAAAAAATGTTTCATATAAATCCATATGCTTGCTTTGTTTCTTTTACAGACAAGAAATGCAACAGTGCAAAAAGTAATGATTTGTTAAGGTTACAGAAGAAAATAAACGTGAGACTGAGAAGTCTACTTCTTACAAAAAAATTGAGTGATTCTAATTTTATTATCAATGTGTGTGTGTGTGTGTGTGTGTCATAGGTGTTCAAATGAATGTACTTGTATGTATGTACTTGCTTTGTTATTGTAAAAACCTAATAAAAAAGAAAAATATTCCGCTGCCTTTTTTAAAAATAACATTTCCAAATATTGTTGTGTTCAAACTCCTTTGTTTTGCGGACTGTGTCTGGTCCACTGTCCACTTTTGCCAAGTTCCAGCCAAAAAGAGAAATGTGTTCCAGCAACAGGGATAATGTACAGCATAACGATCAAGGTGGTCCAAATACTGTTTGTCTAAGCCTCTCATAAAAAAAGAAAAGAAAAAACTGTTACTATAAATCCAATGATCCACAGTCTGTGGCCATGTGCGAGCGAGACTGTGTGTGTGTGTGTGTGTGTGTGTGTGTGTGTGTGTGTGTGTGTGTAAAAAGGCACCGGGGGGACCTATATGATGCTCACAGCAGCCAACATGACGGAAACCCCACAGTTGGCTTAGTTGCATCAGCCCTAATTCTAGAATAGGGATCAATAAAATGACACTGCTGTCATAATTTCATGTTATGCACCAGATGACTAGCAATGTAAGCAGCGTGTGGAACATATGAGCATGGATTGCCTGGAAAGTCTGGGTCAGCGACGGTCTTGTTCTGGCCAATTAGTGCTTAGTCAACTAAGAACATGAATTTGTCACCAAAGGGAGCAAACACCAAATATGTATCACATTCGCTAGGCTAGTGAGTGGCCAGTATACACACACTTGCACCTTTTGTCTTCTGTGCAATATTACTTTTATTTTAGTGTCTTTACAAAAGGAAATATTATCATTGCACAGTTTGAATGCAAGACCAGTCGCATGTCACATTTTGTGTTGTAATAGAATACTGTTGCCCTGCAATATCAGTCACTTATTACTAAAGTGAGTCTGAGACGGTACAGGGAATTTAATAAAATGTGAGTTTATAATAGCTACATTATTTACAGACTAATTTGAGCTATCCTTTGCCTATTTTATTCGAGTACACAGTGGATTACTCTGTGTGCATCACTGGTGGCCTGTGCAAGACGTAAATATACAGTGTTTATTTCTCCTGCAATGATACACAGCTATGGAGGTGTATGACTCATTACAACAGCTTTCAAAAACAGCACATTTAAAAGTTTTTAATACCCTGATAAATCTCTCTGACAAGCTTTAAATGGAGTTTCACCCACATGTCAGCTGACATTTACACAGCTATGTAACTGCAGCAAACTCATTTAATAAATGGAGGAGGGGGCATCCCAGAAGACTTGAATGCCTCCTCTGAGTTCTAGTGACTGAGTAATGCTTCAGGATGAGCTTAGGATGCAATGTATCTAGTCAGGACTTTGAAGGTCCCATGACATGGTGCTCTTTG
>NC_045738.1:2023774-2024726 GCF_008692095.1 Etheostoma spectabile | reverse complement strand
CATAAACCTTAGTGGTCCCCTAATATCACATCTGAAGTCTCTTTTCCAAAATTCAGCCTTGGTGCAGAATTACAGCCACTATAGCCAGTCCTACAATGACCTTTCCGTAGTATGTGCAATTTCTGAGTCTGTAGCTTTTGAGGAGGAGAGAGGGGGGGGCAAGTGGGAGGCTGGGGGTGTGGCCTTGACCAACTGCAGTTTTTTGTGGGCGGTCTAGATCAGAAAGCATGGGATTCAACAAGTCATTCAGATTTGGCTCCCCTACTTATGTCACATAGGCTCATTAGAATATATCTCCATCCACGACTTGAGAACTACTTTTGCAAAGGGGCGCCATATTTTTCTCTTAAACCAATCAGAGCAGACTGGACTTTTCAAGAAGGGGGTTAAAGAGGCAGTCGCTAAAACTAAGCGTTTCAGACAGAGGGTGAATACAGGTGTATTTAGACTGACATAAACAATGTGTTTTTAAACCTTAAAGCATTTAAACATGTTCTAGTAAGGAATAAAAATAAAAGTATGAACCTGAAAAGTATCACATGCCATAGACCAAACACAGAGTCACACTATATTCCATCTAAAGTCCTCTGAATTTGGTCCAGTATTGAGCGAGATCGCAATGACGGGCTGGCGCAAACCGACCTGCAATGTAACCTAATGGGGCAATTGTGGAGCCTTGCTTTTTGTCCAATAAAAGGGATTTTTTTTGCTACTGACAGGCTCAGATTTATTACTGAAAGTGTCTGACAACATTATCAGTGTCAGGACGTGAAGTTTTGTCCGAAGACAGCGATGTGGAGAGTGTAACGCAATACAAGAAAAAAGCATTCAGGTAGTCTGTCGTTTCGGAGAAGGCTACAGAAATTATAGGCTATAGTTGTATTAAACAAAAGACTCACAAAACCCATATCAAATCCTAGTGACAACCACCCCTCTGCCTCGGCTGGAGCTC
>NC_045738.1:2022915-2023764 GCF_008692095.1 Etheostoma spectabile | reverse complement strand
ACCCGATACCGGATAAGCGGACGAAGATGGATGGTGACAACCACCCCTCTGCCTTATGTTCTGCCTTTGTCTCTATAGAAGATGTCTGCTGAGTCTTGAACCATACATCCCATCATTGTCACAATCAGCAACATCAAAGTAAAGAAAATACACTAGTTTTGCAGTGCTTAAGCTGAAGGGGACAACAGTTTTCTGGTGTATGCTGCTGCTCTTTGTAGTTTGGCTTGTCTAGATCTTGATGGGTCTTCAGTTGATGTTTAAATGAAGGGAAGTCTGTAATTTCACTTAATTAGAGACAAAGCAAGCATTAAGAGGATCATTTATCTCACACTGTCTCATTTTCATAAAATGACACACCACAGTCATCAACCATGGCTAAGCACGGACTCATCTTTAATATTTTTCCTTTTGTCTTTAATCCTTTCTTAATCATGTCTGCTGGCATCAGTGAGCACAGAGAACACTTTGGTGCTCATTATACATGACATAGCTTCACGCTGCCTCTGATGGTTCATTCTGTTCTTAACTTTTCTTTCCCACCAGTTTTTTTTTAGGCGGGGGCCAGATCCCGTCTCTGATCTGGTGTCTGGGTTTTTTCATTAGCTGAGCCTGCACGAGTTGGGGAAAAATATGAATCACAATTTTTTGGCTTAGAATTGATATCACGATTCTCTGCCACGATTTTTTGGACCATGATTAAACAAAACTAATTGGCAGTACCAAACCAAGGTTATTATAGTTTGGCATTTTTCATTAGTTTTTATTTCATTTTGACTTTTTAAATTTCAAATTCAGTTTAGTTTGAATTATTATTTCAACGCTTGGGAGCACTTTAAAACCTATTTTATA
>NC_045738.1:2018317-2022905 GCF_008692095.1 Etheostoma spectabile | reverse complement strand
TAAAACTCACAGAAGAAAGTAGTAGCATTTTTTATTTTATATTTTTTAAATTGGATTCATTTAAAAATGAAATCATGAACAGGGTGAATCGAGATCATGATTTTAACGATTAATCGGGCAGGCCTAGCATACAGAAAGTAATAATGGCTAAAACAAACAAGGCCAAATTATCGCTGTAATTAGGTTCTTGAGCAGCAAAGGGAGGGAGTCAGAGAAGAGGATGGTGGATGGTTTGGCTGAAAATTTGGTCTGCTCTGCTGGAAGTGAGCTGTTGTGTTTGTATGTATCCCGAGTAAGAATAAACAGTGCAGTCCGGTTTCATCTTCTTTCTCCTCATTATTCTTCTGCTTTCATTTCTACCCCATCGTTCCTCTCTATTATTTTACTCTTGTCTTTATTGGCTCCCCTTCTCTTTCCTTTGTCCTCAAGCTCACATTTTTCTCCCTCCTTCATACTTGCTGTATTACTGTTGTGCCATGCCCTCTTTTACCTTCCTCCCATGTGTGTCATTCCCTCTCCTCTGTTACCATCCAACAACTCTGTCCAGATTTCAGTGAGGCATTGGATTCCAAAATACAGTATTTACCAGGACAAAAACAAAATCAATACCCACCCAATATAAACACAGCATACAGGCAGTTCGGCAGATCTGCCAATGACGTTGGCTCACGGCACGCCCTGCAACTGAGTTCAGTGCTTACAGAGCTGAGACAACAAACGAATGCCATCTTTGGTCATTTAGTGTCTGCAGAAACTTAAGCTTATGACTGTAACCCCAGGTCTCTGATGGCATGAGTGGGGTATCTCACATATGGGTCACGCCTCACCGAGTATCCCTCAGAAGGACTTTCTCACTAAGCCAGCCATGATTGGCTGGCCACATTGTTTGTTGATGTAAGCCACTACAGTTGTGTTGTCCATTCTGACCAGGACATGAGTATTTCCTACATATGGTAGAAAATGCCTCAGAGTTAGGGAAACTGCCATAAGCTCAAGGACATTGATGTGAACCAAGCGTGGGCTTGCATTCCACTGGCCTTTCACAGATCTCCCTTTATGGGTGGCACCCCATTCACACAGACACACATCGGTGGTAATCACCTTCTTGCGCATATCGTGCCCAGTGGCACTCTCTACGTCAGGAATTGTGGCCGTTTTCATGGATAGAGCGT
Source organism: Etheostoma spectabile (assembly GCF_008692095.1). Taxonomy (NCBI): domain Eukaryota; kingdom Metazoa; phylum Chordata; class Actinopteri; order Perciformes; family Percidae; genus Etheostoma; species Etheostoma spectabile. Next base: position 2,021,733 of record NC_045738.1, on the reverse strand, counting down.
CATCGCGCAGTCTACTGGTATGAAACGGCGACGTGAGGGAACTCGAGAAACTAAACAGAGTTTTGTTACCCAGCGTTGAAATCCCCTCATATATAACCTGCCTAGAGGAAGAGAGACCAGTGATGATGCCATCAGACCCAGAAGTCTGTGGCAATACCATAATGTCACATATTTCCCCCTGTGAAACAGAGCAAGGGATGCGGGCATCGCCTCTGTCCTGTCCTGAGATTGGCGAGCTCTCATTGTGACCAAGTCTAGGGACAGACCGATAAAATGTATTAATTGAGTAGGAGTCAGTACACTTTTCTTTAGGTTAAACTTGAACCCCAGCATTGACAAATGTGTTATTAGGGTTTTGGTATGTGTGGCTGCCTCCTGCTGCGAGCTCCCAGACAAGAGGCAGTCGTCCTAGTACGTTGCCAGACGAATCCTGTTTGTCCTAAGCGGGCCCATCGCTGCCTCCGTGCATTTGATAAAAACACGTGGGCTGAGTGACAGGCCAAAGGGTAGAACTAATTACTCGTACACCACCCCTCTGTAGGTAAAGCTGAGATATTTCCTGTGAGGGGCGTATACTGTATCCGCAGAGGAAAATACGCCCCAGCTAGGTCCAGGTTGGTGAACCAATACCCTGGACACGCAAACCTTAACAGTGTCGCGTGTGTCAGCATTCAAAACCTGTATTGTCTTGGATGTCTGTTTAACGCTCTTATCGCCTCATGCCCCCCACCCCCTTTTGGGGACGAAAAACCTTGAGTAGAAGCCGCTTTGGCTCTGGGCCGAAGGTACCCACTGAACTGCGTCTTTCTCTAGTAGAGAACTGATCTCTGCATCGAGAAAGCGAGCCGCTTCCCCACCACTTGTGAATGTATTATTTTCGAAAAACAAGGGTGAGCGAATGTGCGAACTGGGGTCTGTACCCCGTTTCACTAGTTTTGAGCACCCAGTTTGATTCCATGCACGCCCGCCAGTGGCGCACTCGCTCTGCGAGTCCCCCTACTGAGGGGTTCTGTGCCATAGGTGGCGCAATGCTGTCCCCCAATTTATTGTTTTTGAACAATACAATGCGTTTGCGCTTTTGACAGTGGAGGGGGGGCGTTAGAAACACAACACTGTCCCATGACTCTGGGTTCAGAGCCCCAAAGGAAGGCTCTGGAGACTGGTCCCAATGCTGTGGGAGAGGTGCGTGTGGGTTAGGGTTACACGCTTTCCGGCAAGCGAGTTGTGAGCTTGACCGTTGTCAGCTGTTAATCATGATGTTTCACCCCGTTTTTACAGCATCGAATAACTAATTAAAAAAATTGTTCAACAATCAGAAACATGAACAAACACCAGCGTTAAAATGACAGAAACCATCTTTGAGAAAAAATTGTTTGACGTGTACTTAGATTTCTTAGATTTGCCCATATCTCATCCACTAGTCTCACATTGCCAGACCTTTCTCCACAGCGCTGCGGAGGAGGGTCTGGCTAGTACACACTGCATTTCAGGATGGGAGAAAAACATGCTCTGGTATATTTGCATTTCTTTAAACCAATCACAAAAAAATGGTTATTACACCTCAGGTTTTGTACAGATAAAAAAAAAAACTATAACATTAGTTATATAGCTCATTAGAAGAGGATAACTACAGGGTATTAAACCCACAAACCTTAAAAACAACATGGTTAGACAATTCAAACCAACAGCATGTTTGTTCTCCTTAAAAGGTGCCCTGCCACCCAAAACCGTTTTGACTTGCATTTTTTGAAATATGTAAGGTCCATATGTGTTTGTGTTGTCGTGAACGTGAAGATGAACTGCTACCTCCTCCGTCAGCTCTAGCCACTGAAAAGAAACAAGCGGAGAAATCAGGCTAATTACAAAAGCTGGTCAGTCTGACGTCATTATGCCTGAGCTATTCATGAGCTCACCCAGCTGCGTAGGGTAATGGATGCTTATGGCCAGAATCTCATTGGCTAGCTGTTAGCCAATCAGAGTCAAGCAGCTTAGCTCGATGAATATTAATGAGAACTGGCAAAAATCAAGCTGAGTCTTCCTGCAGGTTTTCTATACCACACAAGAATGGCTTGAAACACGGTAACCAAAGCCTTTTTTCCACAAAAAATCATTACAGAGTCCATGGTAGAACTTCAGACATTACCACAAAGTAATAAAATATGTGTGGCAGGGCACCTTTAAAAAGGCACTCTTTCCCTTTTTCTGCACAAAATGTGATTTAAGCCCCTTCAGTTTCATCTCTGTTCCTCTAGATGCAACAGTCAATGCTTCGTTGATACTGCAGCTCGAGCATTGTGTAGCCAGAACATCCGTGGGGGCCCGGAGCGGATAAAATGTGCCTGTTTAGTGTTTCTCCAGCTGGGCTGATCTGAAGCGACAGATATTCAACCATCAGCCAGAGTGTCTCTCAGGAGACAAGAGGCTTCAGATGTCAGCGGCAGCACCCTCGCTGCAGCTGTTAAAATTATCTGGATGAGAATGGCACTAATCTACTACCCTTCATGGGGACTTCACACAGAATTGGGGACATAAAAGGAAATAACATGAGCTCCTCTTCTGACAGAAGGAGGGAGGTGCAAAGAGTAAAAATTAAGCATAATAGCACGATCTCGCCTGCGGTTCCCAAAAAGCCAATCTGATTTCCCCAATCACTGTATTGTTAGTGTTCCACCTGACGTGTGCACACACATTGCTGGCAAATGTAGTTATACAGACGCACACAAATATCTCAGCAGTGAGTACAAGATGCAGAAGTTTTCAAACACTCTCTCCTGGAAAAAAAACAACAACTAAATCATTTTTTTCCCCATCAGCACTGAACAAAACTGATTTTGCAGTCTTGTGTGCAGGCTGATGTAGCAGAATCTCCACTGTAACTAGGACACGAAACTGAAGTGAATTTTGTTCTGTAACCTCAACTATCACACACACACACACACACACACACACACGCACGCACACACACACACAATCATTTTTTCGTAATTATGCAAAAGATGCTTTATAAATCTTGTCATATTTTTTCACCGTGACTCTATACCTTACTTGTGCACAATAATGTGAATGTGGTTGTACAGCTGATTATTACAGCTCACTGTCATGGTTCATCGCTTTGTCAAGGTGAGGCGTATTTCCTCACAAAACTCCAACTGAAACCAAAAAAACGATTTGACAGAAACTCTAGCCACAAACATCAATAAATGCCAGGCATCACTTATTTATGAATAATATTTTATCTCACTAAACTCTAGAGCTATATGGTGTATTATTGCAAAATGTCATCTTGCTTTTCAATAGCTCATCAGACTGAAAGGGGGGGTGTCATCATGTATGCTTTCAATGGCTTTCTCCCGGCAGACTGCAGGTCTCCCTCTCTCTCTCTCTGTGTGTGTGTGTGTGTGTGTGTGTGTGTGTGT
>NC_045738.1:2015150-2018307 GCF_008692095.1 Etheostoma spectabile | reverse complement strand
TGTGTGTGTGTGTGTGTGTGTGTGTGTGTGTGTCTCTCTCTCTCTCTCTCAGACTGGCTGACATTTAGACTTGAGTGAAGGCCGAGGGAAGAGAGGAAGTCAAAGAAAGGGTTCTCCCCTGAAAGGGGACTGAAAGAGTCTCCTCTATCCTCCACAGGCGTGACCCAGTCAACCCCCACCTCAAATCAAAATGGTTGAAGATGCTCTGTCATCTATATAGGGAAAGCAATACACTTTTTGTTATGTAGGCAACCAACATTGAAAATAGCCTATGTGGACTCAATTTCTTGGTGTTTGGCTGAGATTTAAGCAAATGGTAAAAGCAATCATCAAACTATTGTTAAAATACTGATGTCTATTAAACCGTAGACATAGACCTCTTTTTCTAAATAATTGCAGGGAGAGGCAGGTTTGCGTTAATGCCGTTTATAACGTGTTTAACTGACAGCAATAGTTTAAATGCACTTGAAATATATCATAACATTTTAGAAGACCCCACAGGTGTGATTTTCCAGTGAATTTAACACTGCTTACTTTAAGGATTTCAAAACTTGCTGTACTTGGATTAAGATCATAACCGCTGCTTATCATAACTTAAAGAAAAAAAAACCTGTGTGCTGACACACAAGCCATATATTTACACACTCATTTATAGGATTTCTCTTCAGCAAAAAGTGACACTAAAAAAACACAACCTGGAGATAATACCTTGATTAATATCCCGAGAATATGCAGGGACATGTTGTGCAAATGGTTCAAAAACTGACAGACACTAAATAAATTCTGAGAATTGCTTTTTTAATCTTGCAACTGTTTTGTTTCTCAGAAAACAGACACAAACAGGGCAGGAAAGAGGAAGCAAGAAAAGACAGGGAGAAAGCTTGGATGTTTGAACATTTACAAAATGAAATCGCTATATTTAGATAATATATTGCGGATATTTAATCGGATAATGAAAGAAAGAGAGGGACAGAATAAAAAAAGGGATGCAGACAGGCCCTGAAGGAGAGACGACAAAAAACACCCAACTTGTACAATCAGAGGATAATTCATGTTCACTCCTGAGGACAGTAAAGCTGTAATGCTGGCCAGCAGGCTTAAGCCCCAAACGTTACATAAAAATGCAAATGCCGCAGTTATGTTCCGGTTACAGAAAACCAACCATCTCCCCTGATGACAATGTAAAACATTTAGGCTACAGTAAAATAATCTTAATTTTCATCACACTTTCATCCAGAGAAATACAGTCCCCTCATATTGGCAAGGCACATCGCACTGCATGTTGCACGGCAGTAATGGCGGCAGAGCAGCGTACTGCAGTAACAGACTTTTGGCTTGCAGGGGCTTCCATGGGTGTTGGGTTTCTCTTCACATAGCCACTCGTGCTTTCTTTCCTTCCATCCATCTTTGTGCCTCACTGCATGTCGTCTCCCTCCTTTACTCTCTTATGCTTCACTCCCATATTCTATCTCTCTGTGTCCTCCCGCCATCCCTCTCTCCACAGCCAAGAGGCATCCAGCTTCTCATAACTCTTCATTAGAGCCTTCCCAGGGACCCGCGGCTGCATCGTGTAACAGAGCAAAGTCCGAGTGCAACCAGAGAGGGAGAACTGAGCCCCAGAGACAATTAGCTCAGCCTGGAAAATAACATCATACTCCAGTCCACAGTCTCTCTGTGTGTGGGTGCCGGCAGAACAGCTGAAGCTGGCTTTGATTAGGGTCCCATATAGAAAATCTGTGCCCGATAGGGGTGCAACGGTTCATGTATTTGTATTGAACCGAAACAGTCACGATTCAGGGCATAAATTTACATGGAGAATACACGGTCTTAAAATAAAAAAAACTTGCGTGCAAAACTAATCGATGTAATGCAGAACTAATGTAATGCAGAACTACTGTTAGATACGCAGGGTTCTTCAGGGACACCTAATCTGTAGCCCTGCTTTAGCTCTAATTGGCGCGCTATATGTAGCCAAGCTACGTATGCAGTTTTAGTGAGTCAGAGATAGCAGCACTAAGTACGGCGAGTGTTGGCGAAGAGTTAGAGGACCCGCCGGCCTCTTTAAGATCGCAAGTTTGGGAAAACGTTGGTTTCCCAGTCAGTTACAGTAGTACAGGCGAGAGAGAGGTGGATACGACAGCTGTTGTTGATTAGTGTTGTGTCCAGCGTTGCGGCTCCGAACCATAACGGTAGTTGGGACAGACGTCTTGTTTCTTGATGCTAACAATATTAGCTTTAGCCAGACAGGGAGCCGTTTTCTGCGGTAATAATGGTCGGGAGACGGGATAATGTTGCATTAATCAGGTAATTTATTTTGTGTTTGCAGCGAACAGAGATGCTGTATTTTCAGTTTTATAACTGATTGTCTTATTTTGTTTACAAGTTACAGATGGAGTCTGGAGATGATGTGGGGTACTCATTGTTTACATCTTACTTTACACACCTCAGGCTGTTGCAGCTAGCTAAGGGACTGTCTTGGCGTCCATGTAAAACTTTGGTAATACAAGATGTCTTTTTGGGCGGATAAATGTGGCATTTAGAAATCTATTTAGGTGAATAACTACATGCACAAATTATGTTTTTTTTCCTCTGACTGCAGCTGTGTGTGTGTGTGTGTGTGTTTTATAGACATGCTATAAAGCATCAGGTATCCTGAAGGGTAATTCCACAGATAGAAAAATAAGGATCAGGGAAATTCCACTGCGCTTGAAAACTCCTTCACACACAACCACATACACATAAAATCTGATTAGTTTATCATTTTCGGAATGCAGATACCACCGTCACAGGGTTTCCCCTACCTGCAGTAATAAGGGCCTCTTTTGTCATCAAATGTTATATGTGATCATATCAGTCTGTCATTAATACTATACCAAGGTCATGGTTTTACTCTCATCCTTATCTGTGTCCACACATCCTCTCATTCTGAGTTTCGTATGCCCTGACTTGTCTTTGTGCCAGCAGCTTATAGGCATCACTAGTCTACCAAACCTGTCCAGGTGGCATCTGAATTAGGAAGGCTATTATGCAGGAGTACAGAGTACGCACTGTGGAAACACATCCAGCATTTTGCACTGAAAAGTTATTTGCAAATAACTTTAAACACTACAAGTAGTAGTGTAAATAACACTACTACAGAGAAATATGAAATAAAAGA
>NC_045738.1:2006304-2015140 GCF_008692095.1 Etheostoma spectabile | reverse complement strand
TAAAAATAAATTTCTCTGTCAATTCACTTAACAGTATTTCAGTTACTCCAGCTTCTGACTGGGCACTTTTTTTATTTCCTCATGAAAGTGACTGCTAGGTTAAATGCCTGTCTTATTTACCAATATTAATTTTATACTGTATATATAAAGAAAACTTCTGATCCAAACTGTGGCGCTTTGTTGTACTTTCTTGTTAACAAAATAAATTTAAATAAAGCTATTATTGAAACCCATCTAACTGTGCAGTATAAAGTGCAGTTTGCATAATGAATATAATGACCTTGAAAAACAAATTGAGCAAAAGGAGAGTAAATGAACACTGCTAGATTAACAACAGAACTTTAAAAGCTTCTCCTGTCACTTCCTTCTTCTACAGCAAAGACTGTAGCTGCTTTGTACTGCTTGTCTTAATGGCACTCAGCCCACTGTCATGACTCCAAAAGCTATTGTCTACATGCTAGGAAGGTCATAGGCCACATTTGCTGAGAGGTTATTTGTGGTGTTGCTGATCATGACATATAAAAAAAAAGGAGATTCAACTAAGAACACAGATCAACTTTTCAAAAAGTCTACTGTCCTAAAGATGTAAGTCACTGAATACACATGAGGTACACAGACATACCGTATATGTAAAACAGAACAGAAAAAACATTTACACTTTGATACTTGTAATCTGTCCACATCATCCCATTACAGCTGACAGCTCCACAAAACTGGAAAAGCTTTTGAAAGAAGTGAGACTTTTACATCCGCATCATAAGACAAGATTCTAAAGTAGTCTTATATCGTGTATGTTTAGGATATATTCTAGTTATATCAGAGATTCTCACCTCAGAAATCTACAGCACAATCCACAGCAATTGTAATTCTTTCCTTAGTTCTCTCCATTCTCCAACGCGTTAAAATGCAAATCAGTAATTGATATCTGCACAAGCCAAAAGAAGGGTAAAAGCACTTAAGGCAGTAACTGCACAGTAAGCAGCTAGTATTATGTAGGAATAACAACCTGTGTTAAAATGCTCTTAAGTAAGCCATTTAGCTCAAAGTGTAATATTGCTTATATTATAATGAATTTGTATATCTGGGTTTTTCCCTATCTAAAGCTGTAGGCATGTTGTCCCTCAGACAATCTAGAAAACCAAGGTCTCATTTGCTGTGACTGCAGTCAATTATCAGAGATTTTTCCTTCTGTCTTACCAGAATTATCATTATAATACTTATAATAATGTATGCTTTGAATAATGTGATGTATTGTAAAAAATAAACAAATCTGCAGTGACAGTGCAAAGATGCACACAAAAGAAACAACAGTATGCACCGAAACATATTCAATATTCAACGCATTAGAAAACCTAAAGTATGCGCACACACGCAACAAATTCGCACAAGCATGAACACACACCCTCACACAGAGCAATCAGTGGTGCCAAGACAGACATCTCACTCCTGCTGACATCCCTCCGCAAGACTGGAGACGTCTCTTCCTCGCTGTCACACTGTCAAACCGTCAAGAAGAGACAGAGGAAGACGGACAGGCAGGATGAAAGAAAATCAAGTGTGTTACACAGAGTGGGAGAGAAATCCAACGACTTCTTCCTGAGATAAAAATGACAGGCACAACAACAGTCTGTGATTTTCTCTGGGCAGTTAAGTCCTGCTTACCGTTTGATGTTTTGATGCTTAACAGGGACGTACTGAAACAACAGCTGGCCTCGCAGTCCCAACACAAGCTGCAGCAAGTTGAACAGTCCTTCTGATACTAAGTCCCTAATTTAGTATCCAAAGCAGATGGCAATGAGAATGCACAACCACACTGATGGACAGTAAGTTATTGCCCTGGCACTGTATGTGCAAATCTGCGTATAACCAATTAGAACTTACACATCTAGTATAATTAGCTTACCCCAAAAAAATCTATTATCAGAAAGTAGCGCACGTCATTACCTCCTTACCTACCTTAGTTCCATTGTGGGACTAGCTTAAGAGGACTAATGAACAATATTCACACTCAGAATTCAGACACAGAAAATAGTGAAAGGTAATTGTAGTGCACTCTATGGTAAAGAAAACAATCTCTGTTTATTTAGATTTTTTTCCTTTCCTGCTTCAAACTAAGTTTGCAGACTCACTGAAACCAATCAGATGTTACCACAGCCTTATAAGCCAATCATCTTGTTACGGTTAAAATGTGCTCCCTTCTATGGTGTTTTTCAGCTGTCATTGCAACCCAACTCCACCTCCTATTTTCATCAGAACCATCTGTCCATTTGGGTCCATCCAGTGAGGTCATCTGAAATCCCGTTCCAGATCACATCCATCTACATCTTCAGCTAGGCTTAATGTTTTTCGATTCTTCACTCCATTGCGGCAGATATTCCTGCACGGCTCATGGTGTGATTATCTGTAGAATGATGATGTCACGATGGAGTATAGTCGCCAGACTTCCTCACATATCACTTCAACTTTTCCTATTGAGCAGTCTCTTGTGTTTGAAATGCTTTGCCCCAGAATTCCCGCTATCATAGGAGACTAGAAAAAAAAACTTTAAAAGGGATGGTTTAAAAATGTTGCCAGTGAGGGCAGGATGTCAGCAGATGGATGCTCGACAAGTAAACATTAGATCTGTGCTATGTTTGAGCTCAACATTTGTTTCTCTCGAAAGACAAATTCCTCCTAGACAATAAAAGGCTTAACTTATCTCATCTTATCTTACAGCCACATTTTTAAAGCTATCTTGAGTTTACCAACATAAAAGGGAAAGAGAAATAGCTAACGACCAAAAGAAATTCCAGTTAATTTATTGGATTGGTGATTAGTGTTTTCTGTTCTCTGGTTCAGATGGTAAAAGACTTCAGGATTTAGCTTTCAGCCCTATTTCACTTCTGTCTTTAAACAGGAGGCCTAGAATTACAAATCCTAACAAAATGAACACAGCCAAGATTAGAGAGTCAAAGATAATATGCGGTTCGTGTAAATACAGTCTGACACACTGCACAGAGAGCAGATCAAAAAATCCCCCGCTCAGGTAATTATTTTGCACTGCCACAGTTAGCTCAGGGAACAAGACTGATATGTTCATCAGAGCACTATTTGTAGTTAACACAGGAAACCATCCATTAATACATCATGTCTAAAATGTAAATGTCTTCTCTTTCTGTAACAAGAACAAGGAATGTTATGTTTTAAACTAGAAAAGTGTGTGATGCCTTCCACACAAAGGGAGCTCTCTCTGGGCATTAACATTATGGACCAAACCATTTTGGACTCCTTGTAGATGTAAAAACATATTGAAAAAAAACAGGACTTTTGTCAAAAAAACTGTCACCAAGCACGATGAGAAGATGAAATGATGTGTGTAACAGTAAGTTTAATGTGTAAATAAATACACACATCCAATTAGCTGTACGCTAACATCTCTTAGTGAAAAAAAAAAGAGAAGAAACAGGATTTTTCCCAAACCATTACATTCAATGAGGGAAGTCACGCAATCTCACTCATAAGTTGTTATTATGTTTGCTTAGTTACAAACATATGTCACACAGTGCGGGAGAATAGCACACTATGGGAGACTCTCCGCAGACAATTGATCTTTGCATTCTTGCAGAGCTTTAAAACACTATTACACATTTGTGCAATAAGCTGCTATTATATTATTATTATTATTATTATTATTATTATTATTAGGTGTAATTGAATTCAAACTGAATTTTAATCATCATTTCCTTTGATGCAAAACAGGGCCTCCTGTGAGGCAAAATAACCTTTGGTTCATGATGTTAGGCCAGATATATATTTGCAGTATTCCCACCTAAATTACAGTGGACTGCAGTCAGTCGTCCATGGTGTTTCTGAGGTGAGGTTAAGGCCCCCAGCAGTGCTTCTGCAGCCAGCAAGGGCAGTCCTAATGAATAGCGAGATACATGATAAATGTGACCATATGGTGGAGCCGGCTGGCCAAGCCAGGGGTGCTAGCTAGCTTTGCTAAACACGCACACACACACACACACACAACACACACACACACACACACACACACAACACAAACACAAACACACACACCACACACACACACACACACACACACACACCACACACACACACACACACACACACACACACACACACACACACCACACCACACATCCTCGTATCTCTCTCTTTTTACTCCTTAGCTGGAAAAGAAGAGTCATCACACTGCACAGCTCGAGACAGCAGCAGGTAGGGGTTAATGGACTCCAGGTCCTTTGGATAGATGGAGTGTTTATAGCCTATGTGAAATCATCACCATACTTCCTGTCAAAAAGTTTCACAGAAGTTGGAGCGAGGACACAAACTATCTGTGCATGAGCCAGACTGTCACTCAACAGCGGTGACTTTTAATTACAAGCATTGTATGTGCCTTGGCGCATAAATGCAGAAAGTCTTCCTAATTTATATTTGCTCTCTGGTGATTTCCTGTGTGTGCATGTGTGTGTGTGTGTGTGTGTGTGTGTGTGGTGTGTGTTGTGGTGGTGTGTGTGGTGTGTGTGTGTGTGTGTTAGGGGCTTAACTGAACCACAGCAGATGAAGCCATATGCTGTCTGTCATACTTTGTAGGCAGTCGTTTTTGTGTCTCTCCTTCTGCTGTACACAATACTCTCTCTCTTATTACTATTCAACACACACTCCACATGTTAATATACTGTAGCTACAGAAAAACGCAAGCACAATTAGTAACTAGCCTACAGACACAGACAGACAGACAGACAGACAGACAGACAGACACACACACAATCTACTAATGGACTCAAACACGCAATGAACAAGCCATTGTTCGTTCTCCTTTTATAGTAGATGCTATGTTTCTCTAATTGGCTCAGCAAAAACAAGGGAAGGGCCTTGGATGCCCTGCTGCAGCTATGCTCATTCAGTCTACAGGGATGCCCTCTGTTGTACCAACACATATCCATGGGGCCTTGGATGCCCTGCTGCAGCTATGCTCATTCAGTCTACAGGGATGCCCTCTGTTGTACCAACACATATCCATGGGGCCTTGGATATGGCTGACCTCTGTGTTGTCTAAAGAAGGCCAGTTCTTGATTACATGGCACAGTTTCAGGGTATGTAATGAATCAGTAAGCAGGCGAGTGCACTTTACTTCAGAACAGCTTTGAAGCACAATATGAAAACACCCTATGGGTTGCCAAGAACGCTCTGGCCAATGGAGGTCTTGTTAACTCTACATGCAAATAGTGCTCTGAGGCCAACCATCTCACACAGGGCACAAAGCATACAGTGTGTGATACATTATTTGCTCTAGCAAAGTGTGTTTGTCAAAATCCAGGCATAAAAATAAAACTCCCCAGCTCCATAAACAAAAGTTTATGACACCATTCCTCCCAGTGCAGCTTGATGCACAATTGATAGGTGATAAGACTTCACCACATCACGGCAAACCACGGCTGTCAAACATCCCCAGTGTTTTGAAATGCAGAGAGAGAAATACTAGAGGTATGTCCGTAGGTGTAATTTGTGTTGGTGCAGTTTAGTTCAGCAGTGTGAAACAACTCTGAGACAGCCGTGTGATATATGACCGTACTGCTGGCATCACTGATCCTAACTTTAACTGCAGCAGTGCAGTTGCAGTTGATGGGGTGTTAAATTGCAGAGAAAAGGATCGTACAGGGTATACTTTGACCCCCACCACACATACATACATGTCTCACTAGTGATTAATAATAGGGGAATACACTTTACTTTGCCAAGAGACAAAGGTGAGTTATTCTGCATGTCTGTACTCCCTACTAATTTTATAATGTTCTAACTCCAGTTTTTACAAGGTAGTGAAAGACAACTCTGTAGGAGTCCAACCTTCAGCCACTCTACTTCTCTACAATGAGTTTCATATGCCTTTGAATGTCTCATTGTTATCCATTATAATCACTTAAGTGCCTAATTTCCCGGAGCAAGGCCTGACTAAAATATCAAAGAAATAGCATCCTCTTCTGGTTGAAAATGGTCATAGCGTGCATCTGCTGTTGCTTCAAGTCTCTCGGATCCAACAATGTTGATTCACGTACAGCAGATGTTTATATCAAAAACAGGCATGAGATCAATGGACCAAAGGATACCACCCATAACAATAGTGTCATTCTGTTATAAGCTGTGGTGAATAAGTGTCCGTCTCAGTTTGAAGAGGGTTAAAGTCCTTAAACTGTCACAAATGATAAAGACCCAAGTGACGGATTAATCCTTTCCGAAGAACTGCGAGTAGACTTGTTTTCCTAGTCCAGTCTTTTCCCATCAACGTCTAATTGCATGGGCTGTAACATAAATTATTCATGCTGCACTTTGGGACAAAAACATTACAATCAACACAATCAATCTGCAACTTCTGTCATTACTGATTCAGCATCTGCTGAATGCTTTTCTACCACTTGGCCTGATTACAGCGTGAGTGTGTGCTTGCATTATATATTTCCAAACAATTCATTATTAAGCCCTTTCCCTATTACTATAAATATGAGGAGATGGCTTGCTATAGCTTTGAATGATTACTAAATTTAATTTAAGCTGTCTTTGTGATCTAGAAACAACTATAGCTTACAGCCAAATGTGAAACGTATTAGATTTTTCAAGTGACCATTATTTCTGTAATATGTTGCCATAGAGCTCATGCTTGCAAACACATTCAAAGTGCTCCAAACAAGCTCTTAATTTGGGCACTGAACTAGCACATGCATAATAATAACCTTATTTGCATACATTATGTTAGTCTGTTTAGTATGTTAATGCTTGGTAAACTTCAGTGTTTAATCGCTCAGCAGACACTCTAATTGGGAGTTTGTTAATTGGTTACACTGATGCCCTGACACTTGTTAATCTACTGGCGGGTCTCATTTATTTCAGAACCAAACAGCCTACTTTCTCACTTTACACATGATGTTGCATGGCGAGGCAAGACTGATTCATCTTTATGTCTTGGTTTCACCACATACAGGATTTATTTTACAATTTGTTCATTTTTAATTATATGTCAATAAACTAATGGTGCTAAAACCGATGCTACTGCATGTGTGAAGTTAACAAAATGGGACTTTACTCACTATTCGGTATAGCAGCACATCATTCCCCCTTATCATACAGTAGAGGGATTTACAAGGTAATAAAGGATAATAAACTGATACTGCATTTGGCTTCCCTTGACACAATCAGGTCAACGTTTATAAGATGGTCATTTCCTATAATTGAATTCCTCCAGCAGACTGCACTAGAATAGAACTTTGAAAGATTAGTTGGCTATAATTATGGTTAGAACATAGAAACAGTAAATGCTGTAAATAATCAATTAGAAAACAAATTTGACCAGTAATCTTTTATTCCCCTTTAGAGCTGATATAACAGTATCACAATATTTAGAATAAAACATGTGCCATCAACTACTGTGAATCCATGCTATGATGTAATCACATGTATCACATGTATCACAAGTTTATAAATTCATTTTAAATTCAAGTAAAATGTTTTTTATACCAGTTTTACCACCAAAATCAGCAAGGAAGTAATGTAATACATGTACAGTATCTGACCTATCAGGACATAGTGGACTGAGGAAGAGCAACCTATTTAAGACAGAGAGACCGTACTGTCAAACTCATCCTCCGATATAGAGAACTTTATGAGCTCTAAAAGGTCTTCACTTCAAATTATTCAATCATAAGATTTCTTATAGACCTTCAGATGCCTAAGTATAGCACTGTCATATGTATTTATTATACTGTTTTTTCTCTAGGCCAACTGCACTAAAAAACAAGGTGGGCTGTGAAACGTTGCTGTAGAGCACTGGAGGTGCTTTTAGGGAGCAAGATGATCTACAATAGCGTACAAACAAGAAGGACACTGAATAGTCCAACAGTTCTGTGTAATCAAAAAGAAAGCCTGCGTCCCCATCTAACCTACACCGTGTGTTGTTGTATTTTGGATATGCAGGGTGTGCGAGACGCACACTATAGTTAAAGGAAAAAACGCTAAATGAAATAAAAGGCATAACTGTATTGAACGTCAGTGAGCTACTGCTCTAGTCGGGTCACACTGCTGAAACTGCAAAATGTACTATGCTGGGGTGGACAAGACTAACAGAAGTGAACTAAATAATGCAAAGACTTCACCATTAGCCTAAACAATGGCATTCTAACTTTAACTTATAATTTTTCTCTATATATACTGTAGCACTATCATAAATACAAAATAAACACAGTATTCTGAAATGGCAAACTTAAACGTTGTGCAAAATATGGTCATTCAAAACTGTCAAACTATGTTCTCGAAGATCTGAAAACAAGCAAGTAACTAAAGTAAAGTAAATTAACTTAGAGTATGTCTTACATTTAGGAAAAATTGAAACTGGAACTGAAAAATTGTCTATATCTTCTATAAAACATGGTGTCATCCTGCTTTGTCTCTCTGTTGTAAAAAGCTAAGCGTCAGTTGTTGGCCTTCCTCCCATCACTTTTAATCACGTCATGTGTTGGTTCTCTGTCTGCCATGGTTACCTCTGCCAGTCTTTCGGCCTTGTTGACTTTTTGTGATGAAACCACTAAGGTAGCCATCACTCAAGTGTCGTCCTGGCATCCTCCTCTTCCAGCAGCCAGTCCTCCCTGCTGACCGCACTCTCAAACCTGAAGCCCTCTATGATCAAGGTCTCTCCGTCCTCCTCTATGTTGGCCTGACACTCCTGCTGAATCTGTCACAACAACAACATGCACACTAGATCATGCTGTGCACGCTATGCCTGAACACAAAACAAGGTCATTTGCACATCCATCCAGTTTATGAGTCTACTACTGGTGTGTGTGTG
>NC_045738.1:2000590-2004248 GCF_008692095.1 Etheostoma spectabile | reverse complement strand
CCCCAAACTTTTGACCGGTAGTGTATATATAAAAAATTAAACTATTGTGTACCACAGTCACAGAAAAGTGGGTTTATTGAGGTGACATATGCAAGTGTTGGGCTTACACTCGCGAGTTTTTACGATGCAGATCTCGGGAGCCTCTTCACATGTCATGTCACTGATCTTTGCAGCTCCCTCAACAGCCAAAACACAGGGTTTGACTCCTTTAAAGTGAAAATAGCACATTCATGAATTATTTGGCAATACAATGAAAACAAAAAAAACCTACAGATTAATAGCAGTGAATAAATGGCAAACTCTAAAAAAAAAAAACAGTAGAGTACGACCAAAATTAGAAATTATGAAAGCAAGTTGCCTCTTGAGAGCCAATGAACTTTAGTGTTGTTTGTTGCTTTCTACAAGTAGAATTTTCTGAACAGTACCATTTAAACCCTCATATTAGGTAGACATGTTGAGTGAGATTTTTACTTACACTACTGTGCACACTTTATTGTTCTGCCCAGCCCAACCGCTGCTTGTAAATGCCATACTCTCTCTCTCACTGCCCCAAAACAATTTCCCAAAATGTTCATGAATTGAAATATTAATATCAAAATGTTTAATATTAGAGCTTCAGCTAATATCTTGATCAACTACTATAGGTATGTTTGGACTTTTGATATCTAGATATTCTCTTTCAGTAAGCACATTTTCTAAACATACTTATTTAAAGTCATTTTTTAATTTATTGTTCATTAAATGAATGATGAATAATAATCCAACTAGTTGAATATTCCATATTGTGTCAAATTATTAACCAGTTCTACTGGTCTCTCTCACAACTATTTAGGTTCAGTTAAGATGAAGTCCAATAAAGAAAATGAATAACCCATTTTATTTCAATGGGAAGCCTTGAGTTCTAAAGATGCAGCAGAGACAGAACAGAATGGACACATGCATATGGCATGACATGACTGAACTTGAATTAAATGACATGAACATGACTGAATTAAAAATATAAAGCCTGGTTTGAATATAACATAGTATAATAATATAAACTACTGTGATCGGGATTTGAATGTAAGTATGTTTAATTAGGCTAAATATGGATTCAATAAACTGCTGCAACAATGCCACTTTCTACCGCTACGACGAATTACATACAGGTGTATGTAGGTGAGCCTTGTGTTCGTATAAGGTGACATTTTAAATTCTATAAAGTGATAAAGGGTGGTGATAAATGTGATTTCTGCAAGGAGTGAGGACTGCTATGGTATCCTTTCACCCAGTTTGGTGCGTGTTCCTTCCTGGTGGGGTGAGACAAGATTAGTAGGCTATGTATTGTATAATAATGATCATAATAATGAAACTAAATAAAACTAACCAAATGAAGGACCGGTATTAACATTGCCTTGATTGTTGTCGCTGGGTGGAGCACTGGATTTTGCAGCTGCTCCTGCGTGTTTTACACGGAGGTGGTTGTGCAGTGAAGAGCTCATCTTGTATCCCATTTCTCGTGAGCACAGTAAACACCGAGCCTTGAAATAATGCAACGAGTGTGGCTGTTTTGAACTAAAAACTTGGACTAGCCTGTTAGAATAGCCAATTTGATCTGAATTACTAGGTAGTTAATAGGCATACTGCGAAGGCACATTAGGGCCACATCAGGGGGGAAAAGATTAAGGAGGATTTGTTGTATGTATGTTGCATTTCGAGAATAAAGTCGTAATGTCGAGAATAAAGTCGTAATGTCGAGAATAAAGTTGAAATACCATTTCGAGAATAAAGTCAACAAGTCTTTATATTTCAAGATTCAAGTCAGACTTTTGAGAATAAACCAAACTACTAGCTTTAACTAGTCTTCTACAAAATGCCTTATGGAGGCCTATATGAACTCGAGAAATTATACTTCAGAATCGGTTTTAATAACAAGGACATTCTTTCTCTTTTAGCGCATGAACACACTATCAGTATGGTGATAGGTATAAGGAATTTGAAGAGATTGTGCCGAAAATTGGTTCTGTTCAGAAGGAGAAACCATACAAACTTGGAAGAGGTGGCTGCATTCCTGCAAACTGAAATAGCTTGTAATGGACAGATGCAAGGGTATCGGTGATTACTTCTACGCGCAATGCAGAGAGAATATGTTGAATCACAAGACACAAATCACACTGTTTAATCCTGAAGGAGTAGAGTTTAAGCGAGCGCGGCACTCCAAGGATGTTGCCAAAATCATGGAAGCTGGCATGGCGAACAGTTGCTCTAAGCTAATGTGATTAGTTAGCTAGCTAGCTAAGTAAAGAAAGAGTTTAACTTATCCTCGTCATTTCAATTTTAATCTCGACATTATTCTCAAAATGCTAAGTAAATAAAAAAAAGATTAAAAAAAAAAAAATCTTCCTCCTTAATTTTTCCCCCTTTGATGTGGCCCGGTCGTATTAATGAATCTAGCTAAGCTAGCAAGCTAGCTACTTTGTTAGGCAGATAATGTTGCCTGAATGGCAATGACGTTAATAATAATTAATAGGCCTAATAATACTGATAATAACAGTTCATAAAACGTAGCAGTTTACCTTATTCGGGGATATTATGTCAAAATGACCCCACACCCATGAACGCTTCGCTATTTTTTTCCTGTTGGCCATGTTGTAATTCATGTAAACGGGCTCTGAAATAACCTAGACAACTCGATGACACATACAACTTCTCAGGTTGTGCGCGAGCTCAACAGTCCCGCCCACAGCCGGTTCCGGAAGTAAAAATACAACGCAATTTTTCCATTGACAATTTGGAGTACTTGCTGTCATAAAATCGTAAGCGTTGATGGTAGACTTAATAGCAGCGCCAACATGACTTAGCGATTGCATATAATCATACAGACGCCAAAAGGTTCATGGGGCACCAACCTTGTTTTGAGATAAATGTCTTTTATTCGCGAGCTCTTGGATAAGTACTTCATTACCCACAAATGCATGTCTATGCGCCTGTCCATGTCGCCCTGCACTGCGCATGCTTAAATGAAAGTTCTCCCGAGGTCCTGTAGTTGATCAGAATCAGAATCAGCTTTATTTGCCAGGTATGGAGACACATATGAGGAAATTTTCTTTGGAACATCGTTGCTCACAATGCGCTTACACATACAAAACAACCAAACAATACACACATAGGCTACTATATACATACTCTAAACAGAAACAATATAGAGGCAATAGTGCAATGAGGAGTGCAAAGTATGCAGGAGTGAATTGTGATAGTTTTATTTTAAATGTGGAGCATAGTACAAGGATGCTGGAATAAATAATATTATGTTATTCTACTACAATACAATACGAACAGTATGAACAGCTCTGGAATAGAGAACGAGAATTTTGACTAAATAGTAAATAATAAGTGAGATATGAGAATGAGAATGATGAATAAATAATAAATGTGTGGAATAATAAGTGGAACCAGTAAACAGGTGCTGTTTAGAGACAGTGTTGCTGGGTTATTGCACAGAATTGAACCTGACACTGTGAGTATGAAGTCAGCTGTTCATCAGAGTGATGGCTTGTGGGAAGAAACTGTTCCTGAGTCTGTTGGTTTTGGCATACAGTGCTCTGTAGCGTCTACCATGAGGGGAGAAGCTGGAACAGGTTGTGTCCGGGGTGAGATGGGTCTGCAGTGATGTTTTCTG
>NC_045738.1:2000356-2000580 GCF_008692095.1 Etheostoma spectabile | reverse complement strand
CCGTTTCCTGACTCTGGAAGAGTATAAGTCATGAACGGAGGGCAGGTTGGCACTGATGATCTTTTCTGCAGTCATAACCTTCCGTCGTAGTCTGCTCCTGTCCTTTTTGGTGCCAGATCCAAACCAGACAGTGATGGACGTGCAGAGGACAGACTGTATGATGGCTGAGTAGAAATGGATCAGCAGCTCCTTAGGCAGGTTGAGCTTCCTGAGCTGGCGCAGGA
>NC_045738.1:1995976-2000346 GCF_008692095.1 Etheostoma spectabile | reverse complement strand
ACATCCTCTGCTGGGCCTTCTTGATGATGGTGTCAGTGTTGGCCTCCCACTTTAGGTCCTGGGATATGGTGGATCCCTGAAACCTGAAGTAGTCCACAGCAGACACAGGACTGTTGAGTATGGTGATGGGGGGAAGACTGGGGGGGCTCCTCCTGAAGTCCACGATCATCACCACAGTTTTGAGCCAGAGAGCCAGCTGATCAACCGCCCCGTCTGTAGGCCGACACATCATCGTCTCGGATGAGGCCGGTGACCGTTGTGTTGTCAGCAAACTTCAGGAGTTTAACAGATGGGTCTCCTGAGGTGCAGTTATTGGTGTAGAGGGAGAAAAGCAGTGGGGAGAGCACACACCCCTGGGGAGCGCCAGTGCTGATAGTCCGTGTGCTGGATGTGATGTTCCCCAGCCTCATCTGCTGACTCCTGTCAGTCAGGAAGTTTGTGATCCACTGACAGGTGGAGGCTGGCACAGTGAGCTGGGAGAGTTTGGTGCTGAGGATGTCCATAAATAGACATAATAAACTCTATACACAAATACCTAGCTACTTATTGAAATGTAAGGTTAGCTGGTTGAGTTACGTTAGGCTCATGCACCACAGGGATGACACTGTCCAAAACTCGTCTGTCTAGACACCAACTTTTCTGTAACGTTATTCTTCCTTGGATCAATTTTTCAACTCTGTAACGTTAGCTAGGCTATACTGAATGTTCTTAAACTGTAGCTAGCTATTAGCTAGTAAAGTCAGTGTATTACTTTTTCTGAAATGTTTCTAATACAGGAGAGTTTCCTCTTCTTTTACACGCTGTCCAACTAAACCACGTTAATTCAACTCATCGTCTGCTAATAATATTAGCTATTAGTTTGTAGTTATATTTTATTATATTTTACATCGTGCATTTATTTTGAAAGGACTTTACTAGTCAAATGACTCCCGGAAGTTTTTGTTTCCTCACCTGTCAGTTCTGGCACTGTGCGAGAGTCCAGCCTTGTCTCTTTGTTTTTCTCCGAGAAAGAGGTCTTCTTTTTTCAAAAATAAATGCTAATCCCGTGTGATCAACTGACAACTAATTGAGGACAACATCTAACACGGTTAGTGAGAGTCGAGAGTGAAAAATAACCGACTGCTTTTGCTTCACCTCGCCAGGAGACGTTAGCTAAGAGCTAGCTAACAGTTATCATTAACAGATCGATCATTTTAATCTCGGAATCTGTTGATACATATTGTGTGTTTCACATGGTTAGTGTTTGGTATCCGTGTTACGTAGCGTTACCCTGAAACATATTTCAGGACTGCCTGTCAATGTGTTTCGTCATGTCAACAGAGGGCTCACGGAAGCTAACGCCATCGTTAGCATCGTATACAAACGAGCTACTGTTTACATCCCAATTATGGTTGCCTTTTGATGCCTCTTTGAACTAAATAAGGTCTCTTCGTTGCTGAATATTATCCTGTTAGCCGTTAGCGCTCATATTGCATTGAGGGAAGTCTAACGAAATGACGTTGCTATCCGTGCCTTGTTTTGGATTCACGTTGACTTTGGTTTTGACTTGCTGGGGTCGATTTCGGTTTCATTTTCTAAAGTCGTCCTTTAAAGCCAGCGGCTCTGCGTTTGTGTCTTACTTGGTTTGCATCAATGGCATGGAATTAAGTGCATGTGCAGTTATTCTCCTGAGACTTATTTTTCTAAAAGCTTCGACCATCAGTGCTAAAAACGTGGCTTCTAGTGTTTGCTGCATCATTGCACGCTGACATCATCCACTAGCGTTAGTTGCACTGTCTCTGCTGCCGAGCTACTCTAAACAGAAAGGATTAAGGAGGGTGGTAGTTTTAGGCTAGCTACCACTATGTCTATACTATATGTGGCAGTTTGGCTGGACTGCTTACATTCTTAGCTGAGAGTCACTCGGTATATATCACAGGTGTAAAGGAAGTATGTGTCCACCTGTGTCATCAACAGATCCTGACCTCTGGCTAATGAGCCCTTTTTCTTGACAACAATAACTGAAAGAAACATCCCAGACCAGAGGGACAAAGGACAAAGAGAGAAACCAGCTTCCCATCAGTGTGCATAATACAAACTAACCTTTGTCTTGTGCACTGTGCTCTGAGCATTAAAAGTGTGAGAATACTGTATGTTTTTATGTCTGTCAGAGTGGGATTACAAAATTACCACCACACAGGTCTGTAACAACAGGTCACTGTTAAACTCTTTTCACATGTGTACCATCAAATTTGACCTTTTTTGTATTTAACACGTTAGAACATATTTTCCAACAGATGCTGTGGTTTTGTATGCACGGTATGTTATTATATGGGAAGCGGCCACGGATCCTACAGCGGAGACAAATGTCCAAGATATCACAAATTTGAAAACTGCCAATTTTTTCTTACCAGCAGCTGGATAGATCTCACATAGGTCTGACATTGCCACTGACACCCACTGCACATGCTGATGTTTTCACCCAGCTCATCTTTGATATTCATATTTAAAATAAATAAATAAAAAATGTCAAACAGACTGTTAAAATAGCATAAGCCACGGGACTAAAGTTTGGTGGAGGCTGAGTCAGCTGTGCACGAGAAAGACATGTCATGTATGTAAGGTGTGCCTGATGCTGTTTGAGGCCTATCTCAAACAATGTAGACACACCTAGACTATCAACTCTAGACCTTCTGCCAAAACTCTTGTATGAAGTAATGATGAAGCAAAACACAACGGTCGAACCAAAACCTCAGCAGCTATCAATGCAATTACATTAACAACTAGGTCACTTGCCAGTAAAAATCAGCAAAGTCTGTGCGTGAAAGAATGTGAAACCATAGACTTTGTGAAATGCTGTCAATGCCATCACAACTCTCTCTCTCTCTCTCTCTTTCTCTCTCATCTCTCTCTCTCTCTCTCTATCTATATATATATATATATATATATATATATATATATAAATAGTCACATCTGCTGTTGAATCTGTGTATGAATATTAGCTCTGTTGCAGATTGATTGACAAGCAGATGACACTGTATTATTGGTTGAAACTGGTTGGTAATGTCTTACATAGTACACACAATGTTTTGTTTTACAGGAAGAAAACATGATTTTTGATAAAAAATACAAAGGTTTTTGTATCATTTGGCATACTGTATATTGGTAAATAGGTGCGCAATATGACGGGATGTGAGGGTAAAAAGGGTTTAAAAAAAAAGGGTTAAAAAAATATTTTTCATTTCATCTCCACTTTAAGATTAGGACATTTAAAACAAAAATAAATGTAAGCTGAAACTCTGCTTATGTCCAGACCAACAATGTATATGAACATTTAAGCATTGTGCTTAACTTTGCCTTTACATACCTTTACACAGGTTTGGTTTGTACTGCTACAACAAACCATTTTCTTCTGAGATATGATCAATGTTGAATTTGAACGGTTCTCCAGAAGCACCATGGTGCCGACCACAAGTCCTCCTCCATGTCTTCTCCGATGCTGAATATGATCCAATTTAACTTGAATCCCCTTTATTTTGTTGTTCTAAGTTATTAAACACATCACCTCTAGCAGCGCTTTCCTTCTGTAAACGTCTCTTACACACACAGGAAGTGATGCATTGTACATTTCTTGCAGCGAGCGTCATCAACCAAACAAAGTGACAGCACTACAGAGACAACAGAGATGTATCACCTTGACAATGAAACTCTTCATGTGATCCCCAGGTCTTCTATCTGCTACAGAGTCGGCCTGTGCAGGCATGGAGCCCCTGGCAGTGGATGATGACATTTGCATCCTTAAACATGAGACGGCCTACACCGGTGCTGGCGAGAGTCCTGTATCGGTGTGTGCCGGCGATGAATCGGTCGCTTCCCACTTTGCCCTGGTCACGGCCTATGAGGACATCAAGAAGAGGCTGAGAGACACCGAGCGAGAGAATACCTTGTTGAGGAAGAGGGTTAAGCAGCTGGAGGATAAGGTATAGATGTAAAGGAATTGGTTAAGATGTTGGGAGAGAGGCAAGGAGAAGGACGTAAACTAACATACTGCTTATCCAGATGGTTTTTTTTCCTGGACATCAGAATTATGGACAAACACAAAATAGTCAGAGAAAGTTTAGAAAAAGTCAGCAGATTCAACAGCAAAATATTTGCCTCTGAGGGAGTCTGCGTGCCAGCATCATTAATATTTTTGGCATATAGTCAAAGCTATGAAACAATGAGAAATAAATCTGCTCTGTCTAAAAACAGAGAGGGGGGGGTCTGGAAAAGTATGGTCTTGCCAAACAATGTTTTGGAGCACTACACTTGGCTCCTGAAATTAGATTTAAAAATAACAATAAAAAAAAGAATGGAGTACAATAAGGAGAGAACAGGAAGGGTCCTAATAC
>NC_045738.1:1995128-1995966 GCF_008692095.1 Etheostoma spectabile | reverse complement strand
CAACATGTGGGCAGCGTTGCCTCTCTAGAAGTGTCTGATTCCTTATCAGCTTTAGTTTTCTCTGCTGCAGCATTTGGCCCATCAAGATAGGATGTGGTGGGAGGAAAGTAACCGACCACAGAGATGTGACCTAAATGAAATTGATCTCCCCCCTCTTCTTCATGTGTTTTATCTGTCTCCTCTGTAGCTCTTCAGGCCAGAGGCTCCTCCATCAGAGGGTCCCCAGTACGTGAACAAGGCCTTCAGTGCTTACCGAGGTATCTATATAGAGAAGGAGGACCTGCAGATGGAGCTAAACAAACTGGTGCGTTTACTGATTGAATTTTCCTCAAACTGACTAGAGCCTGGCACAAAAGATCAAGTATGTTCCCAAACCTGAAAACACTGCATGTGTTTAAGTGTAAGGAGAATACCATTTTTGTAATTAATTTTTCTGCTATATTTTTGTTTTAAAATCCTAAATAGAAACACCAAGCTTATGATATCATTACACATAAATACAGCGCCGATCTTAGCCCTCTAACTCCCCGCCTCCTCTCGTTCTCTGTCAGAAAAAGGAGAAGAGTGATAGTGAGAGGTTGCTGACGGAGCAGCTCCAGGCCAAAGAGTTGGAGCTGCTTCAGCTGAAGACGGAGATGGAGACCAGCCAAGGTACAGGTAGAGCACACAGGGTCTTACTACTCATCTAACAGCCAAACGGTACTTTTAAGACTGTGAACAATGGAATTCATTTTATGTTCGGACAAAGCACATAACACACAACAAAATGGAACAAAATCTTCTAACTTAAAGTGCTCATATTATGCTCATTTTCAGGTTAATAATTGTATTTAGAGGT
>NC_045738.1:1994714-1995118 GCF_008692095.1 Etheostoma spectabile | reverse complement strand
GAATAGGTTTATGTGATTTAAATATTCAAAAAACACCATGTTTTTGTTGTACTGCACATTGCTGCAGCTCCTCTTTTCAATCTGGGTGTTAAGCTCTGTTTTAGCTACAGAGTGAGACATCTCACTTCAGTTCCATCTTTGTTGGGAGTCGCACATGTGCAGTAGCTAGATAAGGACTACTAGCCAGTCAGAAGCAGAGTATGCGGGCGTGCCATGCGAGCAGCTAGGCGAGTTTCTAACGTGTTACAAAGTGACGCACGTTCGTCACACAAGTGCAAGCTGGACTACAACAGAGCTGTTTGGAGCGGTTTGTGAACAGTGTTTCCTGCTGGAGATGGTAAGTCCCTTTTGGGGGGGACTTTTTCACTTTGTAAACCTATAATGTGCACAAAAAAGATATATAA